>NC_089842.1:192333672-192514644 GCF_035609145.1 Eleutherodactylus coqui
CAGTTGCTCTCCCTAAGGAGGATTTATGCCAGCTCCCTTATTTGCATATTACCCAGAGGAGCGTGCATGGCCATGTGAGTCTCCTTACTTAGTTTGTAGTTGCTCTCCCTAAGGAGGATTTATGCCAGCTCCCTTATTTGCACATTACCCAGAGGAGCGTGCATGGCCATGTGAGTCTCCTTACTTTGTTTGCAGTTGCTCTCCCTAAGGAAGATTGATTCCATCTCCCTTATTTGCATATTACCCAGAGGAGCGTGCATGGCCATGTGAGTCTCCTAACTTCGTTTGCAGTTGCTCTCACTAAGGAGGATTTATGCCAGCTGCCTTATTTGCATATTACCCAGAGGAGCGTACATGGCTATGTGAGTCTCCTTACTTAGTTTGTAGTTGCTCTCCCTAAGGAGGATTTATGCCAGCTCTCTTATTTGCATATTACCCAGAGGAGCGTGCATGGCTATGTGAGTCTCCTTACTTAGTTTGTAGTTTCTCTCCATAAAGAAGATTGATTCCATCTCCCTTATTTGCATATTACCCAGAGGAGCGTGCATGGCCATGTGAGTCTCCTTACTTTGTTTGCAGTTGCTCTCCCTAAGGAAGATTGATTCCATCTCCCTTATTTGCATATTACCCAGAGGAGCGTGCATGGCCATGTGAGTCTCATAACTTCGTTTGCAGTTGCTCTCACTAAGGAGGATTTATGCCAGCTGCCTTATTTGCATATTACCCAAAGGAGCGTGCATGGCTATGTGAGTATCCTTACTTAGTTTGTAGTCACTCTCCCTAAGGAGGATTTATGCCAGCTCCCTTATTTGCATATTCCCCTGAGGAGCGTGCATGGCCATGTAAGTCTCCTTAGTTTATAATTGCTCTCGCTAAGGAGAATGTATGCCAGCTCCCATATTTGCATATTACCCAGAGGAGCGTGCATGGCCATGTGCGTCTCCTTTCTTAGTCTGTAGTTGCTCTCCCTAAGGAGGATTCATTCCATCCCCTTATTTGCATATTACCCAGAGGAGCGTGCATGGCTATTTGAGTCTCCTTACTTATTTTATAGTTGCTCTCCCAAAGGAGGATTTATTCCATCTCCTTTATTTGCATACTACCCAGAGGAGCGTGCATGGCCATGTGTCTCCTTTCTTTTTTTTTTTTTTTTGCAGTTGCTCTCCCTAAGGAAGATTGATTCCATCTCCCTTATTTGCATATTACCCAGAGGAGCGTGCATGGCCATGTGAGTCTCCTAACTTCGTTTGCAGTTGCTCTCACTAAGGAGGATTTATGCCAGCTGCCTTATTTGCATATTACCCAGAGGAGCGTGCATGGCTATGTGAGTCTCCTTACTTAGTTTGTAGTTTCTCTCCCTAAAGAAGATTGATTCCATCTCCCGTCCTTGCATATTACCCAGGGGACCGTGCGTGGCCATGTGAGTCTCCTTACTTCGTTTGCAGTTGCTCTCCCTTAGCAAGATTGATTCCATCTCCCTTATTTGCATATTACCCAGAGAAGTGTGCATGGCCATGTGAGTCTCCTTACTTTGCTTGCAGTTGCTCTCCCTAAGGAGAATTTATGCCAGCTCCCTTATTTGCATATTACCCAGAGGAGCGTGCATGGCAATGTGAGTCTCCTTACTTCGTTTGCAGTTGCTCTCCCTAAGGAAGATTGATTCCAGCTCCCATACTTGCATATTACCCAGAGGTGTGTGCATGGCCATATGAGTCTCCTTACTTCGTTTGCAGTTGCTCTTCCTAAACAAGATTGTTTCCATCTCTCTTATTTGCATATTACCCAGAGGAGCGTGCATGGCCATTTGAGTCTCCTTACTTATTTTATAGTTGCTCTCCCTCAGGAGGATTTATTCCATCTCCTTTATTTGCATATTACCCAGAGGAGTATGCATGGGCGTTTGAGTGTCCTTACTTTATTCATAGTTGCTCTCCCTAAGGAGGATTTATGCCAGTTCCCTTATTTGCATATTACCCAGAGGAGCGTGCATGGCCATGTGAGTCTCCTTACTTCGTTTGCAGTTGCTCTCACTAAGGAGGATTTATGCCAGGTCCCTTATTTGCATATTACCCAGAGGAGCGTGCATGGCCATGTGCGTCTCCTTTCTTAGTTTGTAGTTGCTCTTCCTAAAGAGGATTTATTCCATCTCTCTTATTTGCATATTACTCAGAGGACCGTGCATGCCCATTTGAATCTCCTTACTTAGTTTATAGTTGCTCTCCCTAAGGAGGATTTATTTCATCTACCTTATTTGCATATTAAGCAGAGGAGCGTGCATGGCCATGTGAGTCTCCTTACTTAGTTTGTAGTTGCTCTCCCTAAGGAGAATTTATGACAGCTCCCTTATTTGCATATTACCCAGAGGAGCGTGCATGGCCATGTGTCTCCTTTCGTTTTTTTGCAGTTGCTCTCCCTAAGGAAGATTGATTCCATCTCCCTTATTTGCATATTACCCACAGGAGCGTGCATGGCCATGTGAGTCTCCTAACTTCGTTTGCAGTTGCTCTCACTAAGGAGGATTTATGCCAGCTGCCTTATTTGCATATAATCCAGAGGAGCGTGCATGGCTATGTGAGTCTCCTTACTTCGTTTGCAGTTGCTCTCCCAAAGGAGGATTTATGCCAGCTCCCATATTTGCATATTACCCAGAGGAGCGTGCATGGCTATGTAAGTATCCTTACTTCGTTTGCAGTTGCTCTTCCTAAACAAGATTGTTTCCATCTCCCTTATTTGCATATTACCCAGAGGAGCGTGCATGGCCATGTGAGTCTCCTAACTTCGTTTGCAGTTGCTCTCACTAAGGAGGATTTATGCCAGCTGCCATATTTGCATATTACCCAGAGGAGCGTGCATGGCTATGTGAGTCTCCTTACTTAGTTTGTAGTTTCTCTCCCTAAATAAGATTGATTCCATCTCCCGTACTTGCATATTACCCAGGGGAGCGTGCGTGGCCATGTGAGTCTCCTTACTTCGTTTGCAGTTGCTCTCCCTTAGCAAGATTGATTCCATCTCCCTTATTTGCATATTACCCAGAGGAGCATGCATGGCCATGTGAGTCTCCTTACTACGTTTGCATTTGCTCTCCCTAAGGAGGATTTATGCCAGCTCCCTTATTTGCATATTACCCAGAGGAGCGTGCATGGCCATGTGAGTCTCCTTACTTCGTTTGCAGTTGCTCTCCCTAAGGAAGATTGATTCCATCTCCATTATTTGCATATTACCCAGAGGAGCATGCATGGCCATGTGAGTCTCCTTACTTCGTTTGCATTTGCTCTCCCTAAGGAGGATTTATGCCAGCTTCCTTATTTGCATATCACCCAGAAGAGCGTGCATGGCCATGTAGTTGCTCTCCTTAAGGAGGATTTATGCCAGCTTTCTTATTTACATATTACTCAGAGGAGCGTGTATGGCCATGTGAGTCTCCTTACTTTGTTTGCAGTTGCTCTCCCTAAGGAAGATTGATTCCATCTCCCTTATTTGCATATTACCCAGAGGAGCGTGCATGGCCATTTGAGTCTCCTTACTTCGTTTGCAGTTGCTCTCCCTTATTTGCATATTACCCAGAGGAGTGTGCGTGGCCATTTGAGTCTCCTTACTTAGTTTATAGTTGCTCTTCCTAAGTAGATTTTATGCCAGTTCCCTTTTTTGCATATTACCCAGAGGAGCGTGCATGGCTATGTGAGTTTCCTTACTTCGTTTGCATTTGCTCTCCCTAAGGAGGATTTATGCCAGCTCCCTTATTTGCATATTATCCAGAGGAGCGTGCATGGCCATTTAAGTCTCCTTACTTAGTTTATAGTTGCCCTCCCTACGGAGGATTTATTCCATCTCTCTTATTTGCATATTACCCAGAGGAGCGTGCATGGCCATGTGAGTCTCCTTACTTAGTTTGTAGTTTCTCTCCCTAAAGCAGATTGATTCCATCTCCCATACTTGCATATTACCCAGAGGTGCATGCATGGCCATGTGAGTCTCCTTACTTCGTTTGCAGTTGCTCTTCCTTATTTGCATATTACCCAGAGGAGCGTGCATGGCCATTTGAGTCTCCTTACTTTGTTTGCAGTTGCTCTCCCTAAGAAAGATTGATTCCATCTCCCTTATTTGCATATTACCCAGAGGAGCGTGCATGGCCATGTGAGTCTCCTTACTTTGTTTGCAGTTGCTCTCCCTATGGAAGATTGATTCCATCTCCCTTATTTGCATATTACCCAGAGGAGCGTGCATGGCCATGTGAGTCTCCTTGCTTCGTTGGCACTTGCTCTCCCTAAGGAGGATTTATGCCAGCTCCCTTATTTGCATATTACCCAGAGGAGCGTGCATGGCCATGTAGTTGCTCTCCCTAAGGAGGATTTATGCCAGCTCCCTTATTTGCATATTACCCAGAGGAGCGTGCATGGACATGTGAGTCTCCTTACTTCGTTTGCAGTTGCTCTCCCTAAGGAGGATTATTGCCAGCTCCCTTATTTGCATATTACCCAGAGGAGCGTGCATGGCCATGTGAGTCTCCTTACTTTGTTTGCAGTTGCTCTCCCTAAGGAAGATTGATTGCATCTCCCTCATTTGCATATTACCCAGAGGAGCGTGCATGGCCATGTGAGTCTCCTAACTTCGTTTGCAGTTGCTCTCACTAAGGAGGATTTATGCCAGCTGCCTTATTTGCATATTACCCAGAGGAGCGTGCATGGCCATGTGAGTCTCCTTACTTTGCTTGCAGTTGCTCTCCCTTAGCAAGATTGATTCCATCTCCATTATTTGCATATTGCCCAGAGCAGTGTGCATGGCCATTTACGTCTCCTTACTTCATTTGCAGTTGCTCTCCCTAAGTAGAATTTATGCCAGCTCCCTTATTTGCATATTACCCAGAGAAGCGTGCATGGCCATGTGAGTCTCCTTACTTTGCTTGCAGTTGCTCTCCCTAAGGAGGATTTATTCCATCTCCTTTATTTGCGTATTAAACAGAGGAGCGTGCATGGCTATGTGAGTCTCCTTACTTCGTTTGCAGTTGCTCTCCCTAAGGAAGATTGATTCCATCTCCATTATTTGCATATTACCCAGAGGAGCGTGCATGGGCATTTTGAGTCTCGCTGGGAGCGCAAGCGTAATGCTTTATCAAACACGGTCTGCACCTCTCAGGTGCCGAGTTACAGGACGGTGAAAACAGTGAGTTTGTGTTAGACGCGAATCATGCTGGGATTCATGCTCTACGCTGGGAGCGTAAGCTTATTGCTTTTTCAAACACGGTCTGCACCTCTCAGGTGCCGAGTTACAGGACGGTGAAAACAGTGAGTTTGTGTTAGACGCGAATCGTGCTGGGATTCATGCTCTACGCTGAGAGCGCAAGCTTATTGCTTTTTCAAACACGGTCTGCATCTCTCAGGTGCCGAGTTACAGGACGGTGAAAACAGTGAGTTTGTGTTAGACGCGAATTGTGCTCTGATTCATGCTCTAGGCTGGGAGCGCAAGCGTAATGCTTTTTCAAACACGGTCTGCACCTCTCAGGTGCCGAGTTACAGGACGGTGAAAACAGTGAGTTTGTGTTAGACGCGAATTGTGCTCTGATTCATGCTCTAGGCTGGGAGCGTAAGCTTATTGCTTTTTCAAACACGGTCTGCACCTCTCAGGTGCCGAGTTACAGGACGGTGAAAACAGTGAGTTTCTGTTAGACGCGAATTGTGCTCTGATTCATGCTCTAGGCTGGGAGCGCAAGCGTAATGCTTTTTCAAACACGGTCTGCACCTCTGAGGTGCCGAGTTACAGGACGGTGAAAACAGTGAGTTTGTGTTAGACGCGAATCGTGCTGGGATTCATGCTCTACGCTGGGAGCGTAAGCTTATTGCTTTTTCAAACACGGTCTGCACCTCTGAGGTGCCGAGTTACAGGACGGTGAAAACAGTGAGTTTGTGTTAGACGCGAATTGTGCTCTGATTCATGCTCTAGGCTGGGAGCGCAAGCGTAATGCTTTTTCAAACACGGTCTGCACCTCTCAGGTGCCGAGTTACAGGACGGTGAAAAAAGTGAGTTTGTGTTAGACGCGAATCGTGCTGGGATTCATGCTCTACGCTGAGAGCGCAAGCTTATTGCTTTTTCAAACACGGTCTGCATCTCTCAGGTGCCGAGTTACAGGACGGTGAAAACAGTGAGTTTGTGTTAGACGCGAATTGTGCTCTGATTCATGCTCTAGGCTGGGAGCGCAAGCGTAATGCTTTTTCAAACACGGTCTGCACCTCTCAGGTGCCGAGTTACAGGACGGTGAAAACAGTGAGTTTGTGTTAGACGCGAATCGTGCTGGGATTCGTGCTCTACGCTGGGAGCGCAAGCTTATTGCTTTTTCAAACACGGTCTGCATCTCTCAGGTGCCGAGTTACAGGACGGTGAAAACAGTGAGTTTGTGTTAGACGCGAATCGTGCTGGGATTCATGCTCTAGGCTGGGAGCGTAAGCTTATTGCTTTTTCAAACACGGTCTACACCTCTCAGGTGCCGAGTTACAGGACGGTGAAAACAGTGAGTTTGTGTTAAACGCGAATCGTGCTCTGATTCATGCTCTAGGCTGGGAGCGCAAGCTTTTTGCTTTTTCAAACACGGTCTACACCTCTCAGGTGCCGAGGTACAGGACGGTGAAAACAGTGAGTTTGAGTTAGACGCGAATCGTGCTCTGATTCATGCTCTAGGCTGCGAGCGCAAGCTTATTGCTTTTTCAAACACGGTCTACACCTCTCAGGTGCCGAGTTACAGGACGGTGAAAATAGTGAGTTTGTGTTAGACGCGAATCGTGCTCTGATTCATGCTCTAGGCTGGGAGTGCAAGCTTATTGCTTTTTCAAACACGGTCTACATCTCTCAGGTGCCGAGTTACAGGACGGTGAAAACAGTGAGTTTGTGTTAGACGCGAATCGTGCTCTGATTCATGCTCTAGGCTGGGAGCTAAAGCTTATTGCTTTTTCAAACACGGTCTACTCCTCTCAGGTGCCGAGTTACAGGACGGTGAAAACAGTGAGTTTGTGTTAGACGCGAATCGTGCTCTGATTCATGCTCTAGGCTGGGAGCGCAAGCTTTTTGCTTTTTCAAACACGGTCTACATCTCTCTGGTGCCGAGTTACAGAACGGTGAAAACAGTGAGTTTGCGTTAGACGCGAATCGTGCTCTGATTCATGCTCTAGGCTGGGAGCGCAAGCTTTTTGCTTTTTCAAACACGGTCTACACCTCTCAGGTGCCGAGGTACAGGACGGTGAAAACAGTGAGTTTGTGTTAGACGCGAATCGTGCTCTGATTCATGCTCTAGGCTGCGAGCGCAAGCTTATTGCTTTTTCAAACACGGTCTACACCTCTCAGGTCCCGAGTTACAGGACGGTGAAAACAGTGAGTTTGTGTTAGACGCGAATCGTGCTCTGATTCATGCTCTAGGCTGGGAGCTAAAGCTTATTGCTTTTTCAAACACGGTCTACGCCTTTCAGGTGCCGAGTTATAGGACGGTGAAAACAGTGAGTTTGTGTTAGACGCGAATCGTGCTCTGATTCATGCTCTAGGCTGGGAGCGCAAGCTTTTTGCTTTTTCAAACACGGTCTACATCTCTCTGGTGCCGAGTTACAGAACGGTGAAAACAGTGAGTTTGTGTTAGACGCGAATCGTGCTCTGATTCATGCTCTAGGCTGGGAGCGCAAGCGTAATGCTTTTTCAAACACGGTCTACACCTCTCAGGTGCCGAGGTACAGGACGGTGAAAACAGTGAGTTTGTGTTAGACGCGAATCGTGCTCTGATTCATGCTCTAGGCTGGGAGCGCAAGCTTATTGCTTTTTCAAACACGGTCTACACCTCTCAGGTGCCGAGTTACAGGACGGTGAAAACAGTGAGTTTGTGTTAGACGCGAATCGTGCTCTGATTCATGCTCTAGGCTGGGAGCGCAAGCTTATTGCTTTTTCAAACACGGTCTACACCTCTCAGGTGCCGAGTTACAGGACGGTGAAAACAGTGAGTTTGTGTTAGACGCGAATCGTGCTCTGATTCATGCTCTAGGCTTGGAGCTAAAGCTTATTGCTTTTTCAAACACGGTCTACTCCTCTCAGTTGCCGAGTTACAGGACGGTGAAAACAGTGAGTTTGTGTTAGACGCGAATCGTGCTCTGATTCATGCTCTAGGCTGGGAGCGCAAGCTTTTTGCTTTTTCAAACACGGTCTACATCTCTCTGGTGCCGAGTTACAGAACGGTGAAAACAGTGAGTTTGTGTTAGACGCGAATCGTGCTCTGATTCATGCTCTAGGCTGGGAGCGCAAGCTTTTTGCTTTTTCAAACACGGTCTACACCTCTCAGGTGCCGAGGTACAGGACGGTGAAAACAGTGAGTTTGTGTTAGACGCGAATCGTGCTCTGATTCATGCTCTAGGCTGCGAGCGCAAGCTTATTGCTTTTTCAAACACGGTCTACACCTCTCAGGTGCCGAGTTACAGGACGGTGAAAACAGTGAGTTTGTGTTAGACGCGAATCGTGCTCTGATTCATGCTCTAGGCCGGGAGCGCAAGCTTATTGCTCTTTCAAACACGGTCTACTCCTCTCAGGTGCCGAGTTACAGGACGGTGAAAACAGTGAGTTTGTGTTAGACGCGAATCGTGCTCTGATTCATGTTCTAGGCTGGGAGCGCAAGCTTATGGCTTTTTCAAACACGGTCTACATCTCTCTGGTGCCGAGTTACAGAACGGTGAAAACAGTGAGTTTGTGTTAGACGCGAATCGTGCTCTGATTCATGCTCTAGGCTGGGAGCGCAAGCTTTTTGCTTTTTCAAACACGGTCTACACCTCTCAGGTGCCGAGGTACAGGACGGTGAAAACAGTGAGTTTGTGTTAGACGCGAATCGTGCTCTGATTCATGCTCTAGGCTGCGAGCGCAAGCTTATTGCTTTTTCAAACACGGTCTACACCTCTCAGGTGCCGAGTTACAGGACGGTGAAAACAGTGAGTTTGTGTTAGACGCGAATCGTGCTCTGATTCATGCTCTAGGCTGGGAGCGCAAGCGTAATGCTTTTTCAAACACGGTCTACACCTCTCAGGTGCCGAGGTACAGGACGGTGAAAACAGTGAGTTTGTGTTAGACGCGAATCGTGCTCTGATTCATGCTCTAGGCTGGGAGCGCAAGCTTTTTGCTTTTTCAAACACGGTCTACATCTCTCTGGTGCCGAGTTACAGAACGGTGAAAACAGTGAGTTTGTGTTAGACGCGAATCGTGCTCTGATTCATGCTCTAGGCTGGGAGCGCAAGCTTTTTGCTTTTTCAAACACGGTCTACATCTCTCTGGTGCCGAGTTACAGAACGGTGAAAACAGTGAGTTTGTGTTATACGCGAATCGTGCTCTGATTCATGCTCTAGGCTGGGAGCGCAAGCTTTTTGCTTTTTCAAACACGGTCTACACCTCTCAGGTGCCGAGGTACAGGACGGTGAAAACAGTGAGTTTGTGTTAGACGCGAATCGTGCTCTGATTCATGCTCTAGGCTGGGAGTGCAAGCTTATTGCTTTTTCAAACACGGTCTACATCTCTCAGGTGCCGAGTTACAGGACGGTGAAAACAGTGAGTTTGTGTTAGACGCGAATCGTGCTCTGATTCATGCTCTAGGCTGGGAGCTAAAGCTTATTGCTTTTTCAAACACGGTCTACTCCTCTCAGGTGCCGAGTTACAGGACGGTGAAAACAGTGAGTTTGTGTTAGACGCGAATCGTGCTCTGATTCATGCTCTAGGCTGGGAGCGCAAGCTTTTTGCTTTTTCAAACACGGTCTACATCTCTCTGGTGCCGAGTTACAGAACGGTGAAAACAGTGAGTTTGTGTTAGACGTGAATCGTGCTCTGATTCATGCTCTAGGCTGGGAGCGCAAGCTTTTTGCTTTTTCAAACACGGTCTACACCTCTAAGGTGCCGAGGTACAGGACGGTGAAAACAGTGAGTTTGTGTTAGACGCGAATCGTGCTCTGATTCATGCTCTAGGCTGCGAGCGCAAGCTTATTGCTTTTTCAAACACGGTCTACACCTCTCAGGTGCCGAGTTACAGGACGGTGAAAACAGTGAGTTTGTGTTAGACGCGAATCGTGCTCTGATTCATGCTCTAGGCTGGGAGCTAAAGCTTATTGCTTTTTCAAACACGGTCTACGCCTCTCAGGTGCCGAGTTACAGGACGGTGAAAACAGTGAGTTTGTGTTAGACGCGAATCGTGCTCTGATTCATGCTCTAGGCTGGGAGCGCAAGCTTTTTGCTTTTTCAAACACGGTCTACATCTCTCTGGTGCCGAGTTACAGAACGGTGAAAACAGTGAGTTTGTGTTAGACGCGAATCGTGCTCTGATTCATGCTCTAGGCTGGGAGCGCAAGCGTAATGCTTTTTCAAACACGGTCTACACCTCTCAGGTGCCGAGGTACAGGACGGTGAAAACAGTGAGTTTGTGTTAGACGCGAATCGTGCTCTGATTCATGCTCTAGGCTGGGAGCGCAAGCTTATTGCTTTTTCAAACACGGTCTACACCTCTCAGGTGCCGAGTTACAGGACGGTGAAAACAGTGAGTTTGTGTTAGACGCGAATCGTGCTCTGATTCATGCTCTAGGCTGGGAGCGCAAGCTTATTGCTTTTTCAAACACGGTCTACACCTCTCAGGTGCCGAGTTACAGGACGGTGAAAACAGTGAGTTTGTGTTAGACGCGAATCGTGCTCTGATTCATGCTCTAGGCTTGGAGCTAAAGCTTATTGCTTTTTCAAACACGGTCTACTCCTCTCAGTTGCCGAGTTACAGGACGGTGAAAACAGTGAGTTTGTGTTAGACGCGAATCGTGCTCTGATTCATGCTCTAGGCTGGGAGCGCAAGCTTTTTGCTTTTTCAAACACGGTCTACATCTCTCTGGTGCCGAGTTACAGAACGGTGAAAACAGTGAGTTTGTGTTAGACGCGAATCGTGCTCTGATTCATGCTCTAGGCTGGGAGCGCAAGCTTTTTGCTTTTTCAAACACGGTCTACACCTCTCAGGTGCCGAGGTACAGGACGGTGAAAACAGTGAGTTTGTGTTAGACGCGAATCGTGCTCTGATTCATGCTCTAGGCTGCGAGCGCAAGCTTATTGCTTTTTCAAACACGGTCTACACCTCTCAGGTGCCGAGTTACAGGACGGTGAAAACAGTGAGTTTGTGTTAGACGCGAATCGTGCTCTGATTCATGCTCTAGGCCGGGAGCGCAAGCTTATTGCTCTTTCAAACACGGTCTACTCCTCTCAGGTGCCGAGTTACAGGACGGTGAAAACAGTGAGTTTGTGTTAGACGCGAATCGTGCTCTGATTCATGTTCTAGGCTGGGAGCGCAAGCTTATGGCTTTTTCAAACACGGTCTACATCTCTCTGGTGCCGAGTTACAGAACGGTGAAAACAGTGAGTTTGTGTTATACGCGAATCGTGCTCTGATTCATGCTCTAGGCTGGGAGCGCAAGCTTTTTGCTTTTTCAAACACGGTCTACACCTCTCAGGTGCCGAGGTACAGGACGGTGAAAACAGTGAGTTTGTGTTAGACGCGAATCGTGCTCTGATTCATGCTCTAGGCTGCGAGCGCAAGCTTATTGCTTTTTCAAACACGGTCTACACCTCTCAGGTGCCGAGTTACAGGACGGTGAAAACAGTGAGTTTGTGTTAGACGCGAATCGTGCTCTGATTCATGCTCTAGGCTGGGAGCTAAAGCTTATTGCTTTTTCAAACACGGTCTACGCCTCTCAGGTGCCGAGTTACAGGACGGTGAAAACAGTGAGTTTGTGTTAGACGCGAATCGTGCTCTGATTCATGCTCTAGGCTGGGAGCGCAAGCTTTTTGCTTTTTCAAACACGGTCTACATCTCTCTGGTGCCGAGTTACAGAACGGTGAAAACAGTGAGTTTGTGTTAGACGCGAATCGTGCTCTGATTCATGCTCTAGGCTGGGAGCGCAAGCGTAATGCTTTTTCAAACACGGTCTACACCTCTCAGGTGCCGAGGTACAGGACGGTGAAAACAGTGAGTTTGTGTTAGACGCGAATCGTGCTCTGATTCATGCTCTAGGCTGGGAGCGCAAGCTTTTTGCTTTTTCAAACACGGTCTACATCTCTCTGGTGCCGAGTTACAGAACGGTGAAAACAGTGAGTTTGTGTTATACGCGAATCGTGCTCTGATTCATGCTCTAGGCTGGGAGCGCAAGCTTTTTGCTTTTTCAAACACGGTCTACACCTCTCAGGTGCCGAGGTACAGGACGGTGAAAACAGTGAGTTTGTGTTAGACGCGAATCGTGCTCTGATTCATGCTCTAGGCTGCGAGCGCAAGCTTATTGCTTTTTCAAACACGGTCTACACCTCTCAGGTGCCGAGTTACAGGACGGTGAAAATAGTGAGTTTGTGTTAGACGCGAATCGTGCTCTGATTCATGCTCTAGGCTGGGAGTGCAAGCTTATTGCTTTTTCAAACACGGTCTACATCTCTCAGGTGCCGAGTTACAGGACGGTGAAAACAGTGAGTTTGTGTTAGACGCGAATCGTGCTCTGATTCATGCTCTAGGCTGGGAGCTAAAGCTTATTGCTTTTTCAAACACGGTCTACTCCTCTCAGGTGCCGAGTTACAGGACGGTGAAAACAGTGAGTTTGTGTTAGACGCGAATCGTGCTCTGATTCATGCTCTAGGCTGGGAGCGCAAGCTTTTTGCTTTTTCAAACACGGTCTACATCTCTCTGGTGCCGAGTTACAGAACGGTGAAAACAGTGAGTTTGTGTTAGACGTGAATCGTGCTCTGATTCATGCTCTAGGCTGGGAGCGCAAGCTTTTTGCTTTTTCAAACACGGTCTACACCTCTAAGGTGCCGAGGTACAGGACGGTGAAAACAGTGAGTTTGTGTTAGACGCGAATCGTGCTCTGATTCATGCTCTAGGCTGCGAGCGCAAGCTTATTGCTTTTTCAAACACGGTCTACTCCTCTCAGGTGCCGAGTTACAGGACGGTGAAAACAGTGAGTTTGTGTTAGACGCGAATCGTGCTCTGATTCATGCTCTAGGCTGGGAGCGCAAGCTTTTTGCTTTTTCAAACACGGTCTACATCTCTCTGGTGCCGAGTTACAGAACGGTGAAAACAGTGAGTTTGTGTTAGACGCGAATCGTGCTCTGATTCATGCTCTAGGCTGGGAGCGCAAGCGTAATGCTTTTTCAAACACGGTCTACACCTCTCAGGTGCCGAGGTACAGGACGGTGAAAACAGTGAGTTTGTGTTAGACGCGAATCGTGCTCTGATTCATGCTCTAGGCTGGGAGCGCAAGCTTTTTGCTTTTTCAAACACGGTCTACATCTCTCTGGTGCCGAGTTACAGAACGGTGAAAACAGTGAGTTTGTGTTATACGCGAATCGTGCTCTGATTCATGCTCTAGGCTGGGAGCGCAAGCTTTTTGCTTTTTCAAACACGGTCTACACCTCTCAGGTGCCGAGGTACAGGACGGTGAAAACAGTGAGTTTGTGTTAGACGCGAATCGTGCTCTGATTCATGCTCTAGGCTGCGAGCGCAAGCTTATTGCTTTTTCAAACACGGTCTACACCTCTCAGGTGCCGAGTTACAGGACGGTGAAAATAGTGAGTTTGTGTTAGACGCGAATCGTGCTCTGATTCATGCTCTAGGCTGGGAGTGCAAGCTTATTGCTTTTTCAAACACGGTCTACATCTCTCAGGTGCCGAGTTACAGGACGGTGAAAACAGTGAGTTTGTGTTAGACGCGAATCGTGCTCTGATTCATGCTCTAGGCTGGGAGCTAAAGCTTATTGCTTTTTCAAACACGGTCTACTCCTCTCAGGTGCCGAGTTACAGGACGGTGAAAACAGTGAGTTTGTGTTAGACGCGAATCGTGCTCTGATTCATGCTCTAGGCTGGGAGCGCAAGCTTTTTGCTTTTTCAAACACGGTCTACATCTCTCTGGTGCCGAGTTACAGAACGGTGAAAACAGTGAGTTTGTGTTAGACGTGAATCGTGCTCTGATTCATGCTCTAGGCTGGGAGCGCAAGCTTTTTGCTTTTTCAAACACGGTCTACACCTCTAAGGTGCCGAGGTACAGGACGGTGAAAACAGTGAGTTTGTGTTAGACGCGAATCGTGCTCTGATTCATGCTCTAGGCTGCGAGCGCAAGCTTATTGCTTTTTCAAACACGGTCTACACCTCTCAGGTGCCGAGTTACAGGACGGTGAAAACAGTGAGTTTGTGTTAGACGCGAATCGTGCTCTGATTCATGCTCTAGGCTGGGAGCTAAAGCTTATTGCTTTTTCAAACACGGTCTACGCCTCTCAGGTGCCGAGTTACAGGACGGTGAAAACAGTGAGTTTGTGTTAGAAGCGAATCGTGCTCTGATTCATGCTCTAGGCTGGGAGCGCAAGCTTTTTGCTTTTTCAAACACGGTCTACATCTCTCTGGTGCCGAGTTACAGAACGGTGAAAACAGTGAGTTTGTGTTAGACGCGAATCGTGCTCTGATTCATGCTCTAGGCTGGGAGCGCAAGCGTAATGCTTTTTCAAACACGGTCTACACCTCTCAGGTGCCGAGGTACAGGACGGTGAAAACAGTGAGTTTGTGTTAGACGCGAATCGTGCTCTGATTCATGCTCTAGGCTGCGAGCGCAAGCTTATTGCTTTTTCAAACACGGTCTACACCTCTCAGGTGCCGAGTTACAGGACGGTGAAAACAGTGAGTTTGTGTTAGACGCGAATCGTGCTCTGATTCATGCTCTAGGCTGGGAGCGCAAGCTTATTGCTTTTTCAAACACGGTCTACACCTCTCAGGTGCCGAGTTACAGGACGGTGAAAACAGTGAGTTTGTGTTAGACGCGAATCGTGCTCTGATTCATGCTCTAGGCTGGGAGCGCAAGCTTTTTGCTTTTTCAAACACGGTCTACATCTCTCTGGTGCCGAGTTACAGAACGGTGAAAACAGTGAGTTTGTGTTATACGCGAATCGTGCTCTGATTCATGCTCTAGGCTGGGAGCGCAAGCTTTTTGCTTTTTCAAACACGGTCTACATCTCTCTGGTGCCGAGTTACAGAACGGTGAAAACAGTGAGTTTGTGTTAGACGCGAATCGTGCTCTGATTCATGCTCTTGGCTGGGAGCGCAAGCTTTTTGCTTTTTCAAACATGGTCTACACCTCTCAGGTGCCGAGGTACAGGACGGTGAAAACAGTGAGTTTGTGTTAGACGCGAATCGTGCTCTGATTCATGCTCTAGGCTGCGAGCGCAAGCTTATTGCTTTTTCAAACACGGTCTACACCTCTCAGGTGCCGAGTTACAGGACGGTGAAAACAGTGAGTTTGTGTTAGACGCGAATCGTGCTCTGATTCATGCTCTAGGCCGGGAGCGCAAGCTTATTGCTCTTTCAAACACGGTCTACTCCTCTCAGGTGCCGAGTTACAGGACGGTGAAAACAGTGAGTTTGTGTTAGACGCGAATCGTGCTCTGATTCATGTTCTAGGCTGGGAGCGCAAGCTTATTGCTTTTTCAAACACGGTCTACATCTCTCTGGTGCCGAGTTACAGAACGGTGAAAACAGTGAGTTTGTGTTAGACGCGAATCGTGCTCTGATTCATGCTCTAGGCTGGGAGCGCAAGCTTTTTGCTTTTTCAAACACGGTCTACACCTCTCAGGTGCCGAGGTACAGGACGGTGAAAACAGTGAGTTTGTGTTAGACGCGAATCGTGCTCTGATTCATGCTCTAGGCTGCGAGCGCAAGCTTATTGCTTTTTCAAACACGGTCTACACCTCTCAGGTGCCGAGTTACAGGACGGTGAAAACAGTGAGTTTGTGTTAGACGCGAATCGTGCTCTGATTCATGCTCTAGGCTGGGAGCTAAAGCTTATTGCTTTTTCAAACACGGTCTACGCCTCTCAGGTGCCGAGTTACAGGACGGTGAAAACAGTGAGTTTGTGTTAGACGCGAATCGTGCTCTGATTCATGCTCTAGGCTGGGAGCGCAAGCTTTTTGCTTTTTCAAACACGGTCTACATCTCTCTGGTGCCGAGTTACAGAACGGTGAAAACAGTGAGTTTGTGTTAGACGCGAATCGTGCTCTGATTCATGCTCTAGGCTGGGAGCGCAAGCGTAATGCTTTTTCAAACACGGTCTACACCTCTCAGGTGCCGAGGTACAGGACGGTGAAAACAGTGAGTTTGTGTTAGACGCGAATCGTGCTCTGATTCATGCTCTAGGCTGGGAGCGCAAGCTTTTTGCTTTTTCAAACACGGTCTACATCTCTCTGGTGCCGAGTTACAGAACGGTGAAAACAGTGAGTTTGTGTTATACGCGAATCGTGCTCTGATTCATGCTCTAGGCTGGGAGCGCAAGCTTTATGCTTTTTCAAACACGGTCTACACCTCTCAGGTGCCGAGGTACAGGACGGTGAAAACAGTGAGTTTGTGTTAGACGCGAATCGTGCTCTGATTCATGCTCTAGGCTGCGAGCGCAAGCTTATTGCTTTTTCAAACACGGTCTACACCTCTCAGGTGCCGAGTTACAGGACGGTGAAAATAGTGAGTTTGTGTTAGACGCGAATCGTGCTCTGATTCATGCTCTAGGCTGGGAGTGCAAGCTTATTGCTTTTTCAAACACGGTCTACATCTCTCAGGTGCCGAGTTACAGGACGGTGAAAACAGTGAGTTTGTGTTAGACGCGAATCGTGCTCTGATTCATGCTCTAGGCTGGGAGCTAAAGCTTATTGCTTTTTCAAACACGGTCTACTCCTCTCAGGTGCCGAGTTACAGGACGGTGAAAACAGTGAGTTTGTGTTAGACGCGAATCGTGCTCTGATTCATGCTCTAGGCTGGGAGCGCAAGCTTTTTGCTTTTTCAAACACGGTCTACATCTCTCTGGTGCCGAGTTACAGAACGGTGAAAACAGTGAGTTTGTGTTAGACGTGAATCGTGCTCTGATTCATGCTCTAGGCTGGGAGCGCAAGCTTTTTGCTTTTTCAAACACGGTCTACACCTCTAAGGTGCCGAGGTACAGGACGGTGAAAACAGTGAGTTTGTGTTAGACGCGAATCGTGCTCTGATTCATGCTCTAGGCTGCGAGCGCAAGCTTATTGCTTTTTCAAACACGGTCTACACCTCTCAGGTGCCGAGTTACAGGACGGTGAAAACAGTGAGTTTGTGTTAGACGCGAATCGTGCTCTGATTCATGCTCTAGGCTGGGAGCTAAAGCTTATTGCTTTTTCAAACACGGTCTACGCCTCTCAGGTGCCGAGTTACAGGACGGTGAAAACAGTGAGTTTGTGTTAGAAGCGAATCGTGCTCTGATTCATGCTCTAGGCTGGGAGCGCAAGCTTTTTGCTTTTTCAAACACGGTCTACATCTCTCTGGTGCCGAGTTACAGAACGGTGAAAACAGTGAGTTTGTGTTAGACGCGAATCGTGCTCTGATTCATGCTCTAGGCTGGGAGCGCAAGCGTAATGCTTTTTCAAACACGGTCTACACCTCTCAGGTGCCGAGGTACAGGACGGTGAAAACAGTGAGTTTGTGTTAGACGCGAATCGTGCTCTGATTCATGCTCTAGGCTGGGAGCGCAAGCTTATTGCTTTTTCAAACACGGTCTACACCTCTCAGGTGCCGAGTTACAGGACGGTGAAAACAGTGAGTTTGTGTTAGACGCGAATCGTGCTCTGATTCATGCTCTAGGCTGGGAGCGCAAGCTTATTGCTTTTTCAAACACGGTCTACACCTCTCAGGTGCCGAGTTACAGGACGGTGAAAACAGTGAGTTTGTGTTAGACGCGAATCGTGCTCTGATTCATGCTCTAGGCTGGGAGCGCAAGCTTTTTGCTTTTTCAAACACGGTCTACATCTCTCTGGTGCCGAGTTACAGAACGGTGAAAACAGTGAGTTTGTGTTATACGCGAATCGTGCTCTGATTCATGCTCTAGGCTGGGAGCGCAAGCTTTTTGCTTTTTCAAACACGGTCTACACCTCTCAGGTGCCGAGGTACAGGACGGTGAAAACAGTGAGTTTGTGTTAGACGCGAATCGTGCTCTGATTCATGCTCTAGGCTGCGAGCGCAAGCTTATTGCTTTTTCAAACACGGTCTACACCTCTCAGGTGCCGAGTTACAGGACGGTGAAAATAGTGAGTTTGTGTTAGACGCGAATCGTGCTCTGATTCATGCTCTAGGCTGGGAGTGCAAGCTTATTGCTTTTTCAAACACGGTCTACATCTCTCAGGTGCCGAGTTACAGGACGGTGAAAACAGTGAGTTTGTGTTAGACGCGAATCGTGCTCTGATTCATGCTCTAGGCTGGGAGCTAAAGCTTATTGCTTTTTCAAACACGGTCTACTCCTCTCAGGTGCCGAGTTACAGGACGGTGAAAACAGTGAGTTTGTGTTAGACGCGAATCGTGCTCTGATTCATGCTCTAGGCTGGGAGCGCAAGCTTATTGCTTTTTCAAACACGGTCTACACCTCTCAGGTGCCGAGTTACAGGACGGTGAAAACAGTGAGTTTGTGTTAGACGCGAATCGTGCTCTGATTCATGCTCTAGGCTTGGAGCTAAAGCTTATTGCTTTTTCAAACACGGTCTACTCCTCTCAGTTGCCGAGTTACAGGACGGTGAAAACAGTGAGTTTGTGTTAGACGCGAATCGTGCTCTGATTCATGCTCTAGGCTGGGAGCGCAAGCTTTTTGCTTTTTCAAACACGGTCTACACCTCTCAGGTGCCGAGGTACAGGACGGTGAAAACAGTGAGTTTGTGTTAGACGCGAATCGTGCTCTGATTCATGCTCTAGGCTGCGAGCGCAAGCTTATTGCTTTTTCAAACACGGTCTACACCTCTCAGGTGCCGAGTTACAGGACGGTGAAAATAGTGAGTTTGTGTTAGACGCGAATCGTGCTCTGATTCATGCTCTAGGCTGGGAGTGCAAGCTTATTGCTTTTTCAAACACGGTCTACATCTCTCAGGTGCCGAGTTACAGGACGGTGAAAACAGTAAGTTTGTGTTAGACGCGAATCGTGCTCTGATTCATGCTCTAGGCTGGGAGCTAAAGCTTATTGCTTTTTCAAACACGGTCTACTCCTCTCAGGTGCCGAGTTACAGGACGGTGAAAACAGTGAGTTTGTGTTAGACGCGAATCGTGCTCTGATTCATGCTCTAGGCTGGGAGCGCAAGCTTTTTGCTTTTTCAAACACGGTCTACATCTCTCTGGTGCCGAGTTACAGGACGGTGAAAACAGTGAGTTTGTGTTAGACGCGAATCGTGCTCTGATTCATGCTCTAGGCTGGGAGCGCAAGCTTTTTGCTTTTTCAAACACGGTCTACACCTCTCAGGTGCCGAGGTACAGGACGGTGAAAACAGTGAGTTTGTGTTAGACGCGAATCGTGCTCTGATTCATGCTCTAGGCTGCGAGCGCAAGCTTATTGCTTTTTCAAACACGGTCTACACCTCTCAGGTGCCGAGTTACAGGACGGTGAAAACAGTGAGTTTGTGTTAGACGCGAATCGTGCTCTGATTCATGCTCTAGGCTGGGAGCGCAAGCTTATTGCTCTTTCAAACACGGTCTACTCCTCTCAGGTGCCGAGTTACAGGACGGTGAAAACAGTGAGTTTGTGTTAGACGCGAATCGTGCTCTGATTCATGCTCTAGGCTGGGAGCGCAAGCTTATTGCTTTTTCAAACACGGTCTACATCTCTCTGGTGCCGAGTTACAGAACGGTGAAAACAGTGAGTTTGTGTTAGACGCGAATCGTGCTCTGATTCATGCTCTAGGCTGGGAGCGCAAGCTTATTGCTTTTTCAAACACGGTCTACATCTCAGGTGCCGAGTTACAGGACGGTGAAAACTGTGAGTTTGTGTTAGACGCGAATCGTGCTTGGATTCATGCTCTAGGCTGGGAGCTAAAGCTTATTGCTTTTTCAAACACGGTCTACACCTCTCAGGTGCCGAATTACAGGACGGTGAAAACAGTGAGTTTGTGTTAGACGCGAATCGTGCTCTGATTCATGCTCTAGGCTGGGAGCGCAAGCTTATTGCTTTTTCAAACACGGTCTACACCTCTCAGGTGCCGAGTTACAGGACGGTGAAAACAGTGAGTTTGTGTTAGACGCGAATCGTGCTCTGATTCATGCTCTAGGCTGGGAGCGCAAGCGTAATGCTTTTTCAAACACGGTCTACACCTCTCAGGTGCCGAGGTACAGGACGGTGAAAACAGTGAGTTTGTGTTAGACGCGAATCGTGCTCTGATTCATGCTCTAGGCTGGGAGCGCAAGCTTTTTGCTTTTTCAAACACGGTCTACATCTCTCTGGTGCCGAGTTACAGAACGGTGAAAACAGTGAGTTTGTGTTATACGCGAATCGTGCTCTGATTCATGCTCTAGGCTGGGAGCGCAAGCTTTTTGCTTTTTCAAACACGGTCTACACCTCTCAGGTGCCGAGGTACAGGACGGTGAAAACAGTGAGTTTGTGTTAGACGCGAATCGTGCTCTGATTCATGCTCTAGGCTGCGAGCGCAAGCTTATTGCTTTTTCAAACACGGTCTACACCTCTCAGGTGCCGAGTTACAGGACGGTGAAAATAGTGAGTTTGTGTTAGACGCGAATCGTGCTCTGATTCATGCTCTAGGCTGGGAGTGCAAGCTTATTGCTTTTTCAAACACGGTCTACATCTCTCAGGTGCCGAGTTACAGGACGGTGAAAACAGTGAGTTTGTGTTAGACGCGAATCGTGCTCTGATTCATGCTCTAGGCTGGGAGCTAAAGCTTATTGCTTTTTCAAACACGGTCTACTCCTCTCAGGTGCCGAGTTACAGGACGGTGAAAACAGTGAGTTTGTGTTAGACGCGAATCGTGCTCTGATTCATGCTCTAGGCTGGGAGCGCAAGCTTTTTGCTTTTTCAAACACGGTCTACATCTCTCTGGTGCCGAGTTACAGAACGGTGAAAACAGTGAGTTTGTGTTAGACGTGAATCGTGCTCTGATTCATGCTCTAGGCTGGGAGCGCAAGCTTTTTGCTTTTTCAAACACGGTCTACACCTCTAAGGTGCCGAGGTACAGGACGGTGAAAACAGTGAGTTTGTGTTAGACGCGAATCGTGCTCTGATTCATGCTCTAGGCTGCGAGCGCAAGCTTATTGCTTTTTCAAACACGGTCTACACCTCTCAGGTGCCGAGTTACAGGACGGTGAAAACAGTGAGTTTGTGTTAGACGCGAATCGTGCTCTGATTCATGCTCTAGGCTGGGAGCTAAAGCTTATTGCTTTTTCAAACACGGTCTACGCCTCTCAGGTGCCGAGTTACAGGACGGTGAAAACAGTGAGTTTGTGTTAGAAGCGAATCGTGCTCTGATTCATGCTCTAGGCTGGGAACGCAAGCTTTTTGCTTTTTCAAACACGGTCTACATCTCTCTGGTGCCGAGTTACAGAACGGTGAAAACAGTGAGTTTGTGTTAGACGCGAATCGTGCTCTGATTCATGCTCTAGGCTGGGAGCGCAAGCGTAATGCTTTTTCAAACACGGTCTACACCTCTCAGGTGCCGAGGTACAGGACGGTGAAAACAGTGAGTTTGTGTTAGACGCGAATCGTGCTCTGATTCATGCTCTAGGCTGGAAGCGCAAGCTTATTGCTTTTTCAAACACGGTCTACACCTCTCAGGTGCCGAGTTACAGGACGGTGAAAACAGTGAGTTTGTGTTAGACGCGAATCGTGCTCTGATTCATGCTCTAGGCTGGGAGCGCAAGCTTATTGCTTTTTCAAACACGGTCTACACCTCTCAGGTGCCGAGTTACAGGACGGTGAAAACAGTGAGTTTGTGTTAGACGCGAATCGTGCTCTGATTCATGCTCTAGGCTGGGAGCGCAAGCTTTTTGCTTTTTCAAACACGGTCTACATCTCTCTGGTGCCGAGTTACAGAACGGTGAAAACAGTGAGTTTGTGTTATACGCGAATCGTGCTCTGATTCATGCTCTAGGCTGGGAGCGCAAGCTTTTTGCTTTTTCAAACACGGTCTACATCTCTCTGGTGCCGAGTTACAGAACGGTGAAAACAGTGAGTTTGTGTTAGACGCGAATCGTGCTCTGATTCATGCTCTTGGCTGGGAGCGCAAGCTTTTTGCTTTTTCAAACACGGTCTACACCTCTCAGGTGCCGAGGTACAGGACGGTGAAAACAGTGAGTTTGTGTTAGACGCGAATCGTGCTCTGATTCATGCTCTAGGCTGCGAGCGCAAGCTTATTGCTTTTTCAAACACGGTCTACACCTCTCAGGTGCCGAGTTACAGGACGGTGAAAACAGTGAGTTTGTGTTAGACGCGAATCGTGCTCTGATTCATGCTCTAGGCCGGGAGCGCAAGCTTATTGCTCTTTCAAACACGGTCTACTCCTCTCAGGTGCCGAGTTACAGGACGGTGAAAACAGTGAGTTTGTGTTAGACGCGAATCGTGCTCTGATTCATGTTCTAGGCTGGGAGCGCAAGCTTATTGCTTTTTCAAACACGGTCTACATCTCTCTGGTGCCGAGTTACAGAACGGTGAAAACAGTGAGTTTGTGTTAGACGCGAATCGTGCTCTGATTCATGCTCTAGGCTGGGAGCGCAAGCTTTTTGCTTTTTCAAACACGGTCTACACCTCTCAGGTGCCGAGGTACAGGACGGTGAAAACAGTGAGTTTGTGTTAGACGCGAATCGTGCTCTGATTCATGCTCTAGGCTGCGAGCGCAAGCTTATTGCTTTTTCAAACACGGTCTACACCTCTCAGGTGCCGAGTTACAGGACGGTGAAAACAGTGAGTTTGTGTTAGACGCGAATCGTGCTCTGATTCATGCTCTAGGCTGGGAGCTAAAGCTTATTGCTTTTTCAAACACGGTCTACGCCTCTCAGGTGCCGAGTTACAGGACGGTGAAAACAGTGAGTTTGTGTTAGACGCGAATCGTGCTCTGATTCATGCTCTAGGCTGGGAGCGCAAGCTTTTTGCTTTTTCAAACACGGTCTACATCTCTCTGGTGCCGAGTTACAGAACGGTGAAAACAGTGAGTTTGTGTTAGACGCGAATCGTGCTCTGATTCATGCTCTAGGCTGGGAGCGCAAGCGTAATGCTTTTTCAAACACGGTCTACACCTCTCAGGTGCCGAGGTACAGGACGGTGAAAACAGTGAGTTTGTGTTAGACGCGAATCGTGCTCTGATTCATGCTCTAGGCTGGGAGCGCAAGCTTTTTGCTTTTTCAAACACGGTCTACATCTCTCTGGTGCCGAGTTACAGAACGGTGAAAACAGTGAGTTTGTGTTATACGCGAATCGTGCTCTGATTCATGCTCTAGGCTGGGAGCGCAAGCTTTTTGCTTTTTCAAACACGGTCTACACCTCTCAGGTGCCGAGGTACAGGACGGTGAAAACAGTGAGTTTGTGTTAGACGCGAATCGTGCTCTGATTCATGCTCTAGGCTGCGAGCGCAAGCTTATTGCTTTTTCAAACACGGTCTACACCTCTCAGGTGCCGAGTTACAGGACGGTGAAAATAGTGAGTTTGTGTTAGACGCGAATCGTGCTCTGATTCATGCTCTAGGCTGGGAGTGCAAGCTTATTGCTTTTTCAAACACGGTCTACATCTCTCAGGTGCCGAGTTACAGGACGGTGAAAACAGTGAGTTTGTGTTAGACGCGAATCGTGCTCTGATTCATGCTCTAGGCTGGGAGCTAAAGCTTATTGCTTTTTCAAACACGGTCTACTCCTCTCAGGTGCCGAGTTACAGGACGGTGAAAACAGTGAGTTTGTGTTAGACGCGAATCGTGCTCTGATTCATGCTCTAGGCTGGGAGCGCAAGCTTTTTGCTTTTTCAAACACGGTCTACATCTCTCTGGTGCCGAGTTACAGAACGGTGAAAACAGTGAGTTTGTGTTAGACGTGAATCGTGCTCTGATTCATGCTCTAGGCTGGGAGCGCAAGCTTTTTGCTTTTTCAAACACGGTCTACACCTCTCAGGTGCCGAGGTACAGGACGGTGAAAACAGTGAGTTTGTGTTAGACGCGAATCGTGCTCTGATTCATGCTCTAGGCTGCGAGCGCAAGCTTATTGCTTTTTCAAACACGGTCTACACCTCTCAGGTGCCGAGTTACAGGACGGTGAAAACAGTGAGTTTGTGTTAGACGCGAATCGTGCTCTGATTCATGCTCTAGGCTGGGAGCTAAAGCTTATTGCTTTTTCAAACACGGTCTACGCCTCTCAGGTGCCGAGTTACAGGACGGTGAAAACAGTGAGTTTGTGTTAGAAGCGAATCGTGCTCTGATTCATGCTCTAGGCTGGGAGCGCAAGCTTTTTGCTTTTTCACACACGGTCTACATCTCTCTGGTGCCGAGTTACAGAACGGTGAAAACAGTGAGTTTGTGTTAGACGCGAATCGTGCTCTGATTCATGCTCTAGGCTGGGAGCGCAAGCGTAATGCTTTTTCAAACACGGTCTACACCTCTCAGGTGCCGAGGTACAGGACGGTGAAAACAGTGAGTTTGTGTTAGACGCGAATCGTGCTCTGATTCATGCTCTAGGCTGGGAGCGCAAGCTTATTGCTTTTTCAAACACGGTCTACACCTCTCAGGTGCCGAGTTACAGGACGGTGAAAACAGTGAGTTTGTGTTAGACGCGAATCGTGCTCTGATTCATGCTCTAGGCTGGGAGCGCAAGCTTATTGCTTTTTCAAACACGGTCTACACCTCTCAGGTGCCGAGTTACAGGACGGTGAAAACAGTGAGTTTGTGTTAGACGCGAATCGTGCTCTGATTCATGCTCTAGGCTGGGAGCGCAAGCTTTTTGCTTTTTCAAACACGGTCTACATCTCTCTGGTGCCGAGTTACAGAACGGTGAAAACAGTGAGTTTGTGTTATACGCGAATCGTGCTCTGATTCATGCTCTAGGCTGGGAGCGCAAGCTTTTTGCTTTTTCAAACACGGTCTACACCTCTCAGGTGCCGAGGTACAGGACGGTGAAAACAGTGAGTTTGTGTTAGACGCGAATCGTGCTCTGATTCATGCTCTAGGCTGCGAGCGCAAGCTTATTGCTTTTTCAAACACGGTCTACACCTCTCAGGTGCCGAGTTACAGGACGGTGAAAATAGTGAGTTTGTGTTAGACGCGAATCGTGCTCTGATTCATGCTCTAGGCTGGGAGTGCAAGCTTATTGCTTTTTCAAACACGGTCTACATCTCTCAGGTGCCGAGTTACAGGACGGTGAAAACAGTGAGTTTGTGTTAGACGCGAATCGTGCTCTGATTCATGCTCTAGGCTGGGAGCTAAAGCTTATTGCTTTTTCAAACACGGTCTACTCCTCTCAGGTGCCGAGTTACAGGACGGTGAAAACAGTGAGTTTGTGTTAGACGCGAATCGTGCTCTGATTCATGCTCTAGGCTGGGAGCGCAAGCTTTTTGCTTTTTCAAACACGGTCTACATCTCTCTGGTGCCGAGTTACAGAACGGTGAAAACAGTGAGTTTGTGTTAGACGCGAATCGTGCTCTGATTCATGCTCTAGGCTGGGAGCGCAAGCTTTTTGCTTTTTCAAACACGGTCTACACCTCTCAGGTGCCGAGGCACAGGACGGTGAAAACAGTGAGTTTGTGTTAGACGCGAATCGTGCTCTGATTCATGCTCTAGGCTGCGAGCGCAAGCTTATTGCTTTTTCAAACACGGTCTACACCTCTCAGGTGCCGAGTTACAGGACGGTGAAAACAGTGAGTTTGTGTTAGACGCGAATCGTGCTCTGATTCATGCTCTAGGCTGGGAGCTAAAGCTTATTGCTTTTTCAAACACGGTCTACGCCTCTCAGGTGCCGAGTTACAGGACGGTGAAAACAGTGAGTTTGTGTTAGACGCGAATCGTGCTCTGATTCATGCTCTAGGCTGGGAGCGCAAGCTTTTTGCTTTTTCAAACACGGTCTACATCTCTCTGGTGCCGAGTTACAGAACGGTGAAAACAGTGAGTTTGTGTTAGACGCGAATCGTGCTCTGATTTATGCTCTAGGCTGGGAGCGCAAGCGTAATGCTTTTTCAAACACGGTCTACACCTCTCAGGTGCCGAGGTACAGGACGGTGAAAACAGTGAGTTTGTGTTAGACGCGAATCGTGCTCTGATTCATGCTCTAGGCTGGGAGCGCAAGCTTATTGCTTTTTCAAACACGGTCTACACCTCTCAGGTGCCGAGTTACAGGACGGTGAAAACAGTGAGTTTGTGTTAGACGCGAATCGTGCTCTGATTCATGCTCTAGGCTGGGAGCGCAAGCTTATTGCTTTTTCAAACACGGTCTACACCTCTCAGGTGCCGAGTTACAGGACGGTGAAAACAGTGAGTTTGTGTTAGACGCGAATCGTGCTCTGATTCATGCTCTAGGCTTGGAGCTAAAGCTTATTGCTTTTTCAAACACGGTCTACTCCTCTCAGTTGCCGAGTTACAGGACGGTGAAAACAGTGAGTTTGTGTTAGACGCGAATCGTGCTCTGATTCATGCTCTAGGCTGGGAGCGCAAGCTTTTTGCTTTTTCAAACACGGTCTACATCTCTCTGGTGCCGAGTTACAGAACGGTGAAAACAGTGAGTTTGTGTTAGACGCGAATCGTGCTCTGATTCATGCTCTAGGCTGGGAGCGCAAGCTTTTTGCTTTTTCAAACACGGTCTACACCTCTCAGGTGCCGAGGTACAGGACGGTGAAAACAGTGAGTTTGTGTTAGACGCGAATCGTGCTCTGATTCATGCTCTAGGCTGCGAGCGCAAGCTTATTGCTTTTTCAAACACGGTCTACACCTCTCAGGTGCCGAGTTACAGGACGGTGAAAATAGTGAGTTTGTGTTAGACGCGAATCGTGCTCTGATTCATGCTCTAGGCTGGGAGTGCAAGCTTATTGCTTTTTCAAACACGGTCTACATCTCTCAGGTGCCGAGTTACAGGACGGTGAAAACAGTAAGTTTGTGTTAGACGCGAATCGTGCTCTGATTCATGCTCTAGGCTGGGAGCTAAAGCTTATTGCTTTTTCAAACACGGTCTACTCCTCTCAGGTGCCGAGTTACAGGACGGTGAAAACAGTGAGTTTGTGTTAGACGCGAATCGTGCTCTGATTCATGCTCTAGGCTGGGAGCGCAAGCTTTTTGCTTTTTCAAACACGGTCTACATCTCTCTGGTGCCGAGTTACAGGACGGTGAAAACAGTGAGTTTGTGTTAGACGCGAATCGTGCTCTGATTCATGCTCTAGGCTGGGAGCGCAAGCTTTTTGCTTTTTCAAACACGGTCTACACCTCTCAGGTGCCGAGGTACAGGACGGTGAAAACAGTGAGTTTGTGTTAGACGCGAATCGTGCTCTGATTCATGCTCTAGGCTGCGAGCGCAAGCTTATTGCTTTTTCAAACACGGTCTACACCTCTCAGGTGCCGAGTTACAGGACGGTGAAAACAGTGAGTTTGTGTTAGACGCGAATCGTGCTCTGATTCATGCTCTAGGCTGGGAGCGCAAGCTTATTGCTCTTTCAAACACGGTCTACTCCTCTCAGGTGCCGAGTTACAGGACGGTGAAAACAGTGAGTTTGTGTTAGACGCGAATCGTGCTCTGATTCATGCTCTAGGCTGGGAGCGCAAGCTTATTGCTTTTTCAAACACGGTCTACATCTCTCTGGTGCCGAGTTACAGAACGGTGAAAACAGTGAGTTTGTGTTAGACGCGAATCGTGCTCTGATTCATGCTCTAGGCTGGGAGCGCAAGCTTATTGCTTTTTCAAACACGGTCTACATCTCAGGTGCCGAGTTACAGGACGGTGAAAACTGTGAGTTTGTGTTAGACGCGAATCGTGCTTGGATTCATGCTCTAGGCTGGGAGCTAAAGCTTATTGCTTTTTCAAACACGGTCTACACCTCTCAGGTGCCGAATTACAGGACGGTGAAAACAGTGAGTTTGTGTTAGACGCGAATCGTGCTCTGATTCATGCTCTAGGCTGGGAGCGCAAGCTTATTGCTTTTTCAAACACGGTCTACACCTCTCAGGTGCCGAGTTACAGGACGGTGAAAACAGTGAGTTTGTGTTAGACGCGAATCGTGCTCTGATTCATGCTCTAGGCTGGGAGCTAAAGCTTATTGCTTTTTCAAACACGGTCTACTCCTCTCAGGTGCCGAGTTACAGGACGGTGAAAACAGTGAGTTTGTGTTAGACGCGAATCGTGCTCTGATTCATGCTCTAGGCTGGGAGCGCAAGCTTATTGCTTTTTCAAACACGGTCTACACCTCTCAGGTGCCGAGTTACAGGACGGTGAAAACAGTGAGTTTGTGTTAGACGCGAATCGTGCTTGGATTCATGCTCTAGGCTGGGAGCGCAAGCGTAATGCTTTTTCAAACACGGTCTACACCTCTCAGGTGCCGAGGTACAGGACGGTGAAAACAGTGAGTTTGTGTTAGACGCGAACCGTGCTCTGATTCATGCTCTAGGCTGGGATCTAAAGCTTATTGCTTTTTCAAACACGGTCTACACCTCTCAGGTGCCGAGTTACAGGACGGTGAAAACAGTGAGTTTGTGTTAGACGCGAATCGTGCTCTGATTCATGCTCTAGGCTGGGAGCGCAAGCTTTTTGCTTTTTCAAACACGGTCTACACCTCTCAGGTGCCGAGGTACAGGACGGTGAAAACAATGAGTTTGTGTTAGACACGAATCGTGCTCTGGATCATGCTCTAGGCTGCGAGCGCAAGCTTATTGCTTTTTCAAACACGGTCTACACCTCTCAGGTGCCGAGTTACAGGACGGTGAAAACAGTGAGTTTGTGTTAGACGCGAATCGTGCTCTGATTCATGCTCTAGGCTGGGAGCTAAAGCTTATTGCTTTTTCAAACACGGTCTACATCTCTCTGGTGCCGAGTTACAGAACGGTGAAAGCAGTGAGTTTGTGTTAGACGCGAATCGTGCTCTGATTCATGCTCTAGGCTGGGAGCGCAAGCGTAATGCTTTTTCAAACACGGTCTACACCTCTCAGGTGCCGAGGTACAGGACGGTGAAAACAGTGAGTTTGTGTTAGACGCGAATCGTGCTCTGATTCATGCTCTAGGCTGGGAGCGCAAGCTTATTGCTTTTTCAAACACGGTCTACACCTCTCAGGTGCCGAGTTACAGGACGGTGAAAACAGTGAGTTTGTGTTAGACGCGAATCGTGCTCTGATTCATGCTCTAGGCTGGGAGCGCAAGCTTTTTGCTTTTTCAAACACGGTCTACATCTCTCTGGTGCCGAGTTACAGAACGGTGAAAACACTGAGTTTGTGTTAGACGCGAATCGTGCTCTGATTCATGCTCTAGGCTGGGAGCGCAAGCTTTTTGCTTTTTCAAACACGGTCTACACCTCTCAGGTGCCGAGGTACAGGACGGTGAAAACAGTGAGTTTGTGTTAGACGCGAATCCTGCTCTGATTCATGCTCTAGGCTGCGAGCGCAAGCTTATTGCTTTTTCAAACACGGTCTACACCTCTCAGGTGCCGAGTTACAGGACGGTGAAAATAGTGAGTTTGTGTTAGACGCGAATCGTGCTCTGATTCATGCTCTAGGCTGGGAGTGCAAGCTTATTGCTTTTTCAAACACGGTCTACATCTCTCAGGTGCCGAGTTACAGGACGGTGAAAACAGTGAGTTTGTGTTAGACGCGAATCGTGCTCTGATTCATGCTCTAGGCTGGGAGCTAAAGCTTATTGCTTTTTCAAACACGGTCTACTCCTCTCAGGTGCCGAGTTACAGGACGGTGAAAACAGTGAGTTTGTGTTAGACGCGAATCGTGCTCTGATTCATGCTCTAGGCTGGGAGCGCAAGCTTTTTGCTTTTTCAAACACGGTCTACATCTCTCTGGTGCCGAGTTACAGAACGGTGAAAACAGTGAGTTTGTGTTAGACGCGAATCGTGCTCTGATTCATGCTCTAGGCTGGGAGCGCAAGCTTTTTGCTTTTTCAAACACGGTCTACACCTCTCAGGTGCCGAGGTACAGGACGGTGAAAACAGTGAGTTTGTGTTAGACGCGAATCGTGCTCTGATTCATGCTCTAGGCTGCGAGCGCAAGCTTATTGCTTTTTCAAACACGGTCTACACCTCTCAGGTGCCGAGTTACAGGACGGTGAAAACAGTGAGTTTGTGTTAGACGCGAATCGTGCTCTGATTCATGCTCTAGGCTGGGAGTGCAAGCTTATTGCTTTTTCAAACACGGTCTACATCTCTCAGGTGCCGAGTTACAGGACGGTGAAAACAGTGAGTTTGTGTTAGACGCGAATCGTGCTCTGATTCATGCTCTAGGCCGGGAGCTAAAGCTTATTGGTTTTTCAAACACGGTCTACACCTCTCAGGTGCCGAGTTACAGGACGGTGAAAACAGTGAGTTTGTGTTAGACGCGAATCGTGCTCTGATTCATGCTCTAGGCTGGGAGCTAAAGCTTATTGCTTTTTCAAACACGGTCTACGCCTCTCAGGTGCCGAGTTACAGGACGGTGAAAACAGTGAGTTTGTGTTAGACGCGAATCGTGCTCTGATTCATGCTCTAGGCTGGGAGCGCAAGCTTTTTGCTTTTTCAAACACGATCTACATCTCTCTGGTGCCGAGTTACAGAACGGTGAAAACAGTGAGTTTGTGTTAGACGCGAATCGTGCTCTGATTCATGCTCTAGGCTGGGAGCGCAAGCGTAATGCTTTTTCAAACACGGTCTACACCTCTCAGGTGCCGAGGTACAGGACGGTGAAAACAGTGAGTTTGTGTTAGACGCGAATCGTGCTCTGATTCATGCTCTAGGCTGGGAGCGCAAGCTTATTGCTTTTTCAAACACGGTCTACACCTCTCAGGTGCCGAGTTACAGGACGGTGAAAACAGTGAGTTTGTGTTAGACGCGAATCGTGCTCTGATTCATGCTCTAGGCTGGGAGCGCAAGCTTATTGCTTTTTCAAACACGGTCTACACCTCTCAGGTGCCGAGTTACAGGACGGTGAAAACAGTGAGTTTGTGTTAGACGCGAATCGTGCTCTGATTCATGCTCTAGGCTGGGAGCTAAAGCTTATTGCTTTTTCAAACACGGTCTACACCTCTCAGGTGCCGAGTTACAGGACGGTGAAAACAGTGAGTTTGTGTTAGACGCGAATCGTGCTCTGATTCATGCTCTAGGCTGGGAGCGCAAGCTTTTTGCTTTTTCAAACACGGTCTACATCTCTCTGGTGCCGAGTTACAGAACGGTGAAAACACTGAGTTTGTGTTAGACGCGAATCGTGCTCTGATTCATGCTCTAGGCTGGGAGCGCAAGCTTTTTGCTTTTTCAAACACGGTCTACACCTCTCAGGTGCCGAGGTACAGGACGGTGAAAACAGTGAGTTTGTGTTAGACGCGAATCGTGCTCTGATTCATGCTCTAGGCTGCGAGCGCAAGCTTATTGCTTTTTCAAACACGGTCTACACCTCTCAGGTGCCGAGTTACAGGACGGTGAAAATAGTGAGTTTGTGTTAGACGCGAATCGTGCTCTGATTCATGCTCTAGGCTGGGAGTGCAAGCTTATTGCTTTTTCAAACACGGTCTACATCTTTCAGGTGCCGAGTTACAGGACTGTGAAAACAGTGAGTTTGTGTTAGACGCGAATCGTGCTCTGATTCATGCTCTAGGCTGGGAGCTAAAGCTTATTGCTTTTTCAAACACGGTCTACTCCTCTCAGGTGCCGAGTTACAGGACGGTGAAAACAGTGAGTTTGTGTTAGACGCGAATCGTGCTCTGATTCATGCTCTAGGCTGGGAGCGCAAGCTTATTGCTTTTTCAAACACGGTCTACATCTCTCTGGTGCCGAGTTACAGAACGGTGAAAACAGTGAGTTTGTGTTAGACGCGAATCGTGCTCTGATTCATGCTCTAGGCTGGGAGCGCAAGCTTATTGCTTTTTCAAACACGGTCTACATCTCTCAGGTGCCGAGTTACAGGACGGTGAAAACTGTGAGTTTGTGTTAGACGCGAATCGTGCTTGGATTCATGCTCTAGGCTGGGAGCTAAAGCTTATTGCTTTTTCAAACACGGTCTACACCTCTCAGGTGCCGAATTACAGGACGGTGAAAACAGTGAGTTTGTGTTAGACGCGAATCGTGCTCTGATTCATGCTCTAGGCTGGGAGCGCAAGCTTATTGCTTTTTCAAACACGGTCTACACCTCTCAGGTGCCGAGTTACAGGACGGTGAAAACAGTGAGTTTGTGTTAGACGCGAATCGTGCTCTGATTCATGCTCTAGGCTGGGAGCTAAAGCTTATTGCTTTTTCAAACACGGTCTACTCCTCTCAGGTGCCGAGTTACAGGACGGTGAAAACAGTGAGTTTGTGTTAGACGCGAATCGTGCTCTGATTCATGCTCTAGGCTGGGAGCGCAAGCTTATTGCTTTTTCAAACACGGTATACACCTCTCAGGTGCCGAGTTACAGGACGGTGAAAACAGTGAGTTTGTGTTAGACGCGAATCGTGCTTGGATTCATGCTCTAGGCTGGGAGCGCAAGCGTAATGCTTTTTCAAACACGGTCTACACCTCTCAGGTGCCGAGGTACAGGACGGTGAAAACAGTGAGTTTGTGTTAGACGCGAACCGTGCTCTGATTCATGCTCTAGGCTGGGATCTAAAGCTTATTGCTTTTTCAAACACGGTCTACACCTCTCAGGTGCCGAGTTACAGGACGGTGAAAACAGTGAGTTTGTGTTAGACGCGAATCGTGCTCTGATTCATGCTCTAGGCTGGGAGCGCAAGCTTTTTGCTTTTTCAAACACGGTCTACATCTCTCTGGTGCCGAGTTACAGAACGGTGAAAACAGTGAGTTTGTGTTAGACGCGAATCGTGCTCTGATTCATGCTCTAGGCTGGGAGCGCAAGCTTTTTGCTTTTTCAAACACGGTCTACACCTCTCAGGTGCCGAGGTACAGGACGGTGAAAGCAATGAGTTTGTGTTAGACGCGAATCGTGCTCTGATTCATGCTCTAGGCTGCGAGCGCAAGCTTATTGCTTTTTCAAACACGGTCTACACCTCTCAGGTGCCGAGTTACAGGACGGTGAAAACAGTGAGTTTGTGTTAGACGCGAATCGTGCTCTGATTCATGCTCTAGGCTGGGAGCTAAAGCTTATTGCTTTTTCAAACACGGTCTACATCTCTCTGGTGCCGAGTTACAGAACGGTGAAAGCAGTGAGTTTGTGTTAGACGCGAATCGTGCTCTGATTCATGCTCTAGGCTGGGAGCGCAAGCGTAATGCTTTTTCAAACACGGTCTACACCTCTCAGGTGCCGAGGTACAGGACGGTGAAAACAGTGAGTTTGTGTTAGACGCGAATCGTGCTCTGATTCATGCTCTAGGCTGGGAGCGCAAGCTTATTGCTTTTTCAAACACGGTCTACACCTCTCAGGTGCCGAGTTACAGGACGGTGAAAACAGTGAGTTTGTGTTAGACGCGAATCGTGCTCTGATTCATGCTCTAGGCTGGGAGTGCAAGCTTATTGCTTTTTCAAACACGGTCTACATCTCTCAGGTGCCGAGTTACAGGACGGTGAAAACAGTGAGTTTGTGTTAGACGCGAATCGTGCTCTGATTCATGCTCTAGGCCGGGAGCTAAAGCTTATTGGTTTTTCAAACACGGTCTACACCTCTCAGGTGCCGAGTTACAGGACGGTGAAAACAGTGAGTTTGTGTTAGACGCGAATCGTGCTCTGATTCATGCTCTAGGCTGGGAGCTAAAGCTTATTGCTTTTTCAAACACGGTCTACACCTCTCAGGTGCCGAGGTACAGGACGGTGAAAACAGTGAGTTTGTGTTAGACGCGAATCGTGCTCTGATTCATGCTCTAGGCTGCGAGCGCAAGCTTATTGCTTTTTCAAACACGGTCTACACCTCTCAGGTGCCGAGTTACAGGACGGTGAAAATAGTGAGTTTGTGTTAGACGCGAATCGTGCTCTGATTCATGCTCTAGGCTGGGAGTGCAAGCTTATTGCTTTTTCAAACACGGTCTACATCTCTCAGGTGCCGAGTTACAGGACGGTGAAAACAGTGAGTTTGTGTTAGACGCGAATCGTGCTCTGATTCATGCTCTAGGCTGGGAGCTAAAGCTTATTGCTTTTTCAAACACGGTCTACTCCTCTCAGGTGCCGAGTTACAGGACGGTGAAAACAGTGAGTTTGTGTTAGACGCGAATCGTGCTCTGATTCATGCTCTCGGCTGGGAGCGCAAGCTTTTTGCTTTTTCAAACACGGTCTACATCTCTCTGGTGCCGAGTTACAGAACGGTGAAAACAGTGAGTTTGTGTTAGACGCGAATCGTGCTCTGATTCATGCTCTAGGCTGGGAGCGCAAGCTTTTTGCTTTTTCAAACACGGTCTACACCTCTCAGGTGCCGAGGTACAGGACGGTGAAAACAGTGAGTTTGTGTTAGACGCGAATCGTGCTCTGATTCATGCTCTAGGCTGCGAGCGCAAGCTTATTGCTTTTTCAAACACGGTCTACACCTCTCAGGTGCCGAGTTACAGGACGGTGAAAACAGTGAGTTTGTGTTAGACGCGAATCGTGCTCTGATTCATGCTCTAGGCTGGGAGTGCAAGCTTATTGCTTTTTCAAACACGGTCTACATCTCTCAGGTGCCGAGTTACAGGACGGTGAAAACAGTGAGTTTGTGTTAGACGCGAATCGTGCTCTGATTCATGCTCTAGGCCGGGAGCTAAAGCTTATTGGTTTTTCAAACACGGTCTACACCTCTCAGGTGCCGAGTTACAGGACGGTGAAAACAGTGAGTTTGTGTTAGACGCGAATCGTGCTCTGATTCATGCTCTAGGCTGGGAGCTAAAGCTTATTGCTTTTTCAAACACGGTCTACGCCTCTCAGGTGCCGAGTTACAGGACGGTGAAAACAGTGAGTTTGTGTTAGACGCGAATCGTGCTCTGATTCATGCTCTAGGCTGGGAGCGCAAGCTTTTTGCTTTTTCAAACACGATCTACATCTCTCTGGTGCCGAGTTACAGAACGGTGAAAACAGTGAGTTTGTGTTAGACGCGAATCGTGCTCTGATTCATGCTCTAGGCTGGGAGCGCAAGCGTAATGCTTTTTCAAACACGGTCTACACCTCTCAGGTGCCGAGGTACAGGACGGTGAAAACAGTGAGTTTGTGTTAGACGCGAATCGTGCTCTGATTCATGCTCTAGGCTGGGAGCGCAAGCTTATTGCTTTTTCAAACACGGTCTACACCTCTCAGGTGCCGAGTTACAGGACGGTGAAAACAGTGAGTTTGTGTTAGACGCGAATCGTGCTCTGATTCATGCTCTAGGCTGGGAGCGCAAGCTTATTGCTTTTTCAAACACGGTCTACACCTCTCAGGTGCCGAGTTACAGGACGGTGAAAACAGTGAGTTTGTGTTAGACGCGAATCGTGCTCTGATTCATGCTCTAGGCTGGGAGCTAAAGCTTATTGCTTTTTCAAACACGGTCTACACCTCTCAGGTGCCGAGTTACAGGACGGTGAAAACAGTGAGTTTGTGTTAGACGCGAATCGTGCTCTGATTCATGCTCTAGGCTGGGAGCGCAAGCTTTTTGCTTTTTCAAACACGGTCTACATCTCTCTGGTGCCGAGTTACAGAACGGTGAAAACACTGAGTTTGTGTTAGACGCGAATCGTGCTCTGATTCATGCTCTAGGCTGGGAGCGCAAGCTTTTTGCTTTTTCAAACACGGTCTACACCTCTCAGGTGCCGAGGTACAGGACGGTGAAAACAGTGAGTTTGTGTTAGACGCGAATCGTGCTCTGATTCATGCTCTAGGCTGCGAGCGCAAGCTTATTGCTTTTTCAAACACGGTCTACACCTCTCAGGTGCCGAGTTACAGGACGGTGAAAATAGTGAGTTTGTGTTAGACGCGAATCGTGCTCTGATTCATGCTCTAGGCTGGGAGTGCAAGCTTATTGCTTTTTCAAACACGGTCTACATCTTTCAGGTGCCGAGTTACAGGACTGTGAAAACAGTGAGTTTGTGTTAGACGCGAATCGTGCTCTGATTCATGCTCTAGGCTGGGAGCTAAAGCTTATTGCTTTTTCAAACACGGTCTACTCCTCTCAGGTGCCGAGTTACAGGACGGTGAAAACAGTGAGTTTGTGTTAGACGCGAATCGTGCTCTGATTCATGCTCTAGGCTGGGAGCGCAAGCTTATTGCTTTTTCAAACACGGTCTACATCTCTCTGGTGCCGAGTTACAGAACGGTGAAAACAGTGAGTTTGTGTTAGACGCGAATCGTGCTCTGATTCATGCTCTAGGCTGGGAGCGCAAGCTTATTGCTTTTTCAAACACGGTCTACATCTCTCAGGTGCCGAGTTACAGGACGGTGAAAACTGTGAGTTTGTGTTAGACGCGAATCGTGCTTGGATTCATGCTCTAGGCTGGGAGCTAAAGCTTATTGCTTTTTCAAACACGGTCTACACCTCTCAGGTGCCGAATTACAGGACGGTGAAAACAGTGAGTTTGTGTTAGACGCGAATCGTGCTCTGATTCATGCTCTAGGCTGGGAGCGCAAGCTTATTGCTTTTTCAAACACGGTCTACACCTCTCAGGTGCCGAGTTACAGGACGGTGAAAACAGTGAGTTTGTGTTAGACGCGAATCGTGCTCTGATTCATGCTCTAGGCTGGGAGCTAAAGCTTATTGCTTTTTCAAACACGGTCTACTCCTCTCAGGTGCCGAGTTACAGGACGGTGAAAACAGTGAGTTTGTGTTAGACGCGAATCGTGCTCTGATTCATGCTCTAGGCTGGGAGCGCAAGCTTATTGCTTTTTCAAACACGGTATACACCTCTCAGGTGCCGAGTTACAGGACGGTGAAAACAGTGAGTTTGTGTTAGACGCGAATCGTGCTTGGATTCATGCTCTAGGCTGGGAGCGCAAGCGTAATGCTTTTTCAAACACGGTCTACACCTCTCAGGTGCCGAGGTACAGGACGGTGAAAACAGTGAGTTTGTGTTAGACGCGAACCGTGCTCTGATTCATGCTCTAGGCTGGGATCTAAAGCTTATTGCTTTTTCAAACACGGTCTACACCTCTCAGGTGCCGAGTTACAGGACGGTGAAAACAGTGAGTTTGTGTTAGACGCGAATCGTGCTCTGATTCATGCTCTAGGCTGGGAGCGCAAGCTTTTTGCTTTTTCAAACACGGTCTACATCTCTCTGGTGCCGAGTTACAGAACGGTGAAAACAGTGAGTTTGTGTTAGACGCGAATCGTGCTCTGATTCATGCTCTAGGCTGGGAGCGCAAGCTTTTTGCTTTTTCAAACACGGTCTACACCTCTCAGGTGCCGAGGTACAGGACGGTGAAAGCAATGAGTTTGTGTTAGACGCGAATCGTGCTCTGATTCATGCTCTAGGCTGCGAGCGCAAGCTTATTGCTTTTTCAAACACGGTCTACACCTCTCAGGTGCCGAGTTACAGGACGGTGAAAACAGTGAGTTTGTGTTAGACGCGAATCGTGCTCTGATTCATGCTCTAGGCTGGGAGCTAAAGCTTATTGCTTTTTCAAACACGGTCTACATCTCTCTGGTGCCGAGTTACAGAACGGTGAAAGCAGTGAGTTTGTGTTAGACGCGAATCGTGCTCTGATTCATGCTCTAGGCTGGGAGCGCAAGCGTAATGCTTTTTCAAACACGGTCTACACCTCTCAGGTGCCGAGGTACAGGACGGTGAAAACAGTGAGTTTGTGTTAGACGCGAATCGTGCTCTGATTCATGCTCTAGGCTGGGAGTGCAAGCTTATTGCTTTTTCAAACACGGTCTACATCTCTCAGGTGCCGAGTTACAGGACGGTGAAAACAGTGAGTTTGTGTTAGACGCGAATCGTGCTCTGATTCATGCTCTAGGCCGGGAGCTAAAGCTTATTGGTTTTTCAAACACGGTCTACACCTCTCAGGTGCCGAGTTACAGGACGGTGAAAACAGTGAGTTTGTGTTAGACGCGAATCGTGCTCTGATTCATGCTCTAGGCTGGGAGCTAAAGCTTATTGCTTTTTCAAACACGGTCTACACCTCTCAGGTGCCGAGGTACAGGACGGTGAAAACAGTGAGTTTGTGTTAGACGCGAATCGTGCTCTGATTCATGCTCTAGGCTGCGAGCGCAAGCTTATTGCTTTTTCAAACACGGTCTACACCTCTCAGGTGCCGAGTTACAGGACGGTGAAAATAGTGAGTTTGTGTTAGACGCGAATCGTGCTCTGATTCATGCTCTAGGCTGGGAGTGCAAGCTTATTGCTTTTTCAAACACGGTCTACATCTCTCAGGTGCCGAGTTACAGGACGGTGAAAACAGTGAGTTTGTGTTAGACGCGAATCGTGCTCTGATTCATGCTCTAGGCTGGGAGCTAAAGCTTATTGCTTTTTCAAACACGGTCTACTCCTCTCAGGTGCCGAGTTACAGGACGGTGAAAACAGTGAGTTTGTGTTAGACGCGAATCGTGCTCTGATTCATGCTCTAGGCTGGGAGCGCAAGCTTTTTGCTTTTTCAAACACGGTCTACATCTCTCTGGTGCCGAGTTACAGAACGGTGAAAACAGTGAGTTTGTGTTAGACGCGAATCGTGCTCTGATTCATGCTCTAGGCTGGGAGCGCAAGCTTTTTGCTTTTTCAAACACGGTCTACACCTCTCAGGTGCCGAGGTACAGGACGGTGAAAACAGTGAGTTTGTGTTAGACGCGAATCGTGCTCTGATTCATGCTCTAGGCTGCGAGCGCAAGCTTATTGCTTTTTCAAACACGGTCTACACCTCTCAGGTGCCGAGTTACAGGACGGTGAAAACAGTGAGTTTGTGTTAGACGCGAATCGTGCTCTGATTCATGCTCTAGGCTGGGAGTGCAAGCTTATTGCTTTTTCAAACACGGTCTACATCTCTAAGGTGCCGAGTTACAGGACGGTGAAAACAGTGAGTTTGTGTTAGACGCGAATCGTGCTCTGATTCATGCTCTAGGCCGGGAGCTAAAGCTTATTGGTTTTTCAAACACGGTCTACACCTCTCAGGTGCCGAGTTACAGGACGGTGAAAACAGTGAGTTTGTGTTAGACGCGAATCGTGCTCTGATTCATGCTCTAGGCTGGGAGCTAAAGCTTATTGCTTTTTCAAACACGGTCTACGCCTCTCAGGTGCCGAGTTACAGGACGGTGAAAACAGTGAGTTTGTGTTAGACGCGAATCGTGCTCTGATTCATGCTCTAGGCTGGGAGCGCAAGCTTTTTGCTTTTTCAAACACGATCTACATCTCTCTGGTGCCGAGTTACAGAACGGTGAAAACAGTGAGTTTGTGTTAGACGCGAATCGTGCTCTGATTCATGCTCTAGGCTGGGAGCGCAAGCGTAATGCTTTTTCAAACACGGTCTACACCTCTCAGGTGCCGAGGTACAGGACGGTGAAAACAGTGAGTTTGTGTTAGACGCGAATCGTGCTCTGATTCATGCTCTAGGCTGGGAGCGCAAGCTTATTGCTTTTTCAAACACGGTCTACACCTCTCAGGTGCCGAGTTACAGGACGGTGAAAACAGTGAGTTTGTGTTAGACGCGAATCGTGCTCTGATTCATGCTCTAGGCTGGGAGCGCAAGCTTATTGCTTTTTCAAACACGGTCTACACCTCTCAGGTGCCGAGTTACAGGACGGTGAAAACAGTGAGTTTGTGTTAGACGCGAATCGTGCTCTGATTCATGCTCTAGGCTGGGAGCTAAAGCTTATTGCTTTTTCAAACACGGTCTACACCTCTCAGGTGCCGAGTTACAGGACGGTGAAAACAGTGAGTTTGTGTTAGACGCGAATCGTGCTCTGATTCATGCTCTAGGCTGGGAGCGCAAGCTTTTTGCTTTTTCAAACACGGTCTACATCTCTCTGGTGCCGAGTTACAGAACGGTGAAAACACTGAGTTTGTGTTAGACGCGAATCGTGCTCTGATTCATGCTCTAGGCTGGGAGCGCAAGCTTTTTGCTTTTTCAAACACGGTCTACACCTCTCAGGTGCCGAGGTACAGGACGGTGAAAACAGTGAGTTTGTGTTAGACGCGAATCGTGCTCTGATTCATGCTCTAGGCTGCGAGCGCAAGCTTATTGCTTTTTCAAACACGGTCTACACCTCTCAGGTGCCGAGTTACAGGACGGTGAAAATAGTGAGTTTGTGTTAGACGCGAATCGTGCTCTGATTCATGCTCTAGGCTGGGAGTGCAAGCTTATTGCTTTTTCAAACACGGTCTACATCTCTCAGGTGCCGAGTTACAGGACGGTGAAAACAGTGAGTTTGTGTTAGACGCGAATCGTGCTCTGATTCATGCTCTAGGCTGGGAGCTAAAGCTTATTGCTTTTTCAAACACGGTCTACTCCTCTCAGGTGCCGAGTTACAGGACGGTGAAAACAGTGAGTTTGTGTTAGACGCGAATCGTGCTCTGATTCATGCTCTAGGCTGGGAGCGCAAGCTTTTTGCTTTTTCAAACACGGTCTACATCTCTCTGGTGCCGAGTTACAGAACGGTGAAAACAGTGAGTTTGTGTTAGACGCGAATCGTGCTCTGATTCATGCTCTAGGCTGGGAGCGCAAGCTTTTTGCTTTTTCAAACACGGTCTACACCTCTCAGGTGCCGAGGCACAGGACGGTGAAAACAGTGAGTTTGTGTTAGACGCGAATCGTGCTCTGATTCATGCTCTAGGCTGCGAGCGCAAGCTTATTGCTTTTTCAAACACGGTCTACACCTCTCAGGTGCCGAGTTACAGGACGGTGAAAACAGTGAGTTTGTGTTAGACGCGAATCGTGCTCTGATTCATGCTCTAGGCTGGGAGCTAAAGCTTATTGCTTTTTCAAACACGGTCTACGCCTCTCAGGTGCCGAGTTACAGGACGGTGAAAACAGTGAGTTTGTGTTAGACGCGAATCGTGCTCTGATTCATGCTCTAGGCTGGGAGCGCAAGCTTTTTGCTTTTTCAAACACGGTCTACATCTCTCTGGTGCCGAGTTACAGAACGGTGAAAACAGTGAGTTTGTGTTAGACGCGAATCGTGCTCTGATTCATGCTCTAGGCTGGGAGCGCAAGCGTAATGCTTTTTCAAACACGGTCTACACCTCTCAGGTGCCGAGGTACAGGACGGTGAAAACAGTGAGTTTGTGTTAGACGCGAATCGTGCTCTGATTCATGCTCTAGGCTGGGAGCGCAAGCTTATTGCTTTTTCAAACACGGTCTACACCTCTCAGGTGCCGAGTTACAGGACGGTGAAAACAGTGAGTTTGTGTTAGACGCGAATCGTGCTCTGATTCATGCTCTAGGCTGGGAGCGCAAGCTTATTGCTTTTTCAAACACGGTCTACACCTCTCAGGTGCCGAGTTACAGGACGGTGAAAACAGTGAGTTTGTGTTAGACGCGAATCGTGCTCTGATTCATGCTCTAGGCTTGGAGCTAAAGCTTATTGCTTTTTCAAACACGGTCTACTCCTCTCAGTTGCCGAGTTACAGGACGGTGAAAACAGTGAGTTTGTGTTAGACGCGAATCGTGCTCTGATTCATGCTCTAGGCTGGGAGCGCAAGCTTTTTGCTTTTTCAAACACGGTCTACATCTCTCTGGTGCCGAGTTACAGAACGGTGAAAACAGTGAGTTTGTGTTAGACGCGAATCGTGCTCTGATTCATGCTCTAGGCTGGGAGCGCAAGCTTTTTGCTTTTTCAAACACGGTCTACACCTCTCAGGTGCCGAGGTACAGGACGGTGAAAACAGTGAGTTTGTGTTAGACGCGAATCGTGCTCTGATTCATGCTCTAGGCTGCGAGCGCAAGCTTATTGCTTTTTCAAACACGGTCTACACCTCTCAGGTGCCGAGTTACAGGACGGTGAAAATAGTGAGTTTGTGTTAGACGCGAATCGTGCTCTGATTCATGCTCTAGGCTGGGAGTGCAAGCTTATTGCTTTTTCAAACACGGTCTACATCTCTCAGGTGCCGAGTTACAGGACGGTGAAAACAGTAAGTTTGTGTTAGACGCGAATCGTGCTCTGATTCATGCTCTAGGCTGGGAGCTAAAGCTTATTGCTTTTTCAAACACGGTCTACTCCTCTCAGGTGCCGAGTTACAGGACGGTGAAAACAGTGAGTTTGTGTTAGACGCGAATCGTGCTCTGATTCATGCTCTAGGCTGGGAGCGCAAGCTTTTTGCTTTTTCAAACACGGTCTACATCTCTCTGGTGCCGAGTTACAGGACGGTGAAAACAGTGAGTTTGTGTTAGACGCGAATCGTGCTCTGATTCATGCTCTAGGCTGGGAGCGCAAGCTTTTTGCTTTTTCAAACACGGTCTACACCTCTCAGGTGCCGAGGTACAGGACGGTGAAAACAGTGAGTTTGTGTTAGACGCGAATCGTGCTCTGATTCATGCTCTAGGCTGCGAGCGCAAGCTTATTGCTTTTTCAAACACGGTCTACACCTCTCAGGTGCCGAGTTACAGGACGGTGAAAACAGTGAGTTTGTGTTAGACGCGAATCGTGCTCTGATTCATGCTCTAGGCTGGGAGCGCAAGCTTATTGCTCTTTCAAACACGGTCTACTCCTCTCAGGTGCCGAGTTACAGGACGGTGAAAACAGTGAGTTTGTGTTAGACGCGAATCGTGCTCTGATTCATGCTCTAGGCTGGGAGCGCAAGCTTATTGCTTTTTCAAACACGGTCTACATCTCTCTGGTGCCGAGTTACAGAACGGTGAAAACAGTGAGTTTGTGTTAGACGCGAATCGTGCTCTGATTCATGCTCTAGGCTGGGAGCGCAAGCTTATTGCTTTTTCAAACACGGTCTACATCTCAGGTGCCGAGTTACAGGACGGTGAAAACTGTGAGTTTGTGTTAGACGCGAATCGTGCTTGGATTCATGCTCTAGGCTGGGAGCTAAAGCTTATTGCTTTTTCAAACACGGTCTACACCTCTCAGGTGCCGAATTACAGGACGGTGAAAACAGTGAGTTTGTGTTAGACGCGAATCGTGCTCTGATTCATGCTCTAGGCTGGGAGCGCAAGCTTATTGCTTTTTCAAACACGGTCTACACCTCTCAGGTGCCGAGTTACAGGACGGTGAAAACAGTGAGTTTGTGTTAGACGCGAATCGTGCTCTGATTCATGCTCTAGGCTGGGAGCTAAAGCTTATTGCTTTTTCAAACACGGTCTACTCCTCTCAGGTGCCGAGTTACAGGACGGTGAAAACAGTGAGTTTGTGTTAGACGCGAATCGTGCTCTGATTCATGCTCTAGGCTGGGAGCGCAAGCTTATTGCTTTTTCAAACACGGTCTACACCTCTCAGGTGCCGAGTTACAGGACGGTGAAAACAGTGAGTTTGTGTTAGACGCGAATCGTGCTTGGATTCATGCTCTAGGCTGGGAGCGCAAGCGTAATGCTTTTTCAAACACGGTCTACACCTCTCAGGTGCCGAGGTACAGGACGGTGAAAACAGTGAGTTTGTGTTAGACGCGAACCGTGCTCTGATTCATGCTCTAGGCTGGGATCTAAAGCTTATTGCTTTTTCAAACACGGTCTACACCTCTCAGGTGCCGAGTTACAGGACGGTGAAAACAGTGAGTTTGTGTTAGACGCGAATCGTGCTCTGATTCATGCTCTAGGCTGGGAGCGCAAGCTTTTTGCTTTTTCAAACACGGTCTACACCTCTCAGGTGCCGAGGTACAGGACGGTGAAAACAATGAGTTTGTGTTAGACACGAATCGTGCTCTGGATCATGCTCTAGGCTGCGAGCGCAAGCTTATTGCTTTTTCAAACACGGTCTACACCTCTCAGGTGCCGAGTTACAGGACGGTGAAAACAGTGAGTTTGTGTTAGACGCGAATCGTGCTCTGATTCATGCTCTAGGCTGGGAGCTAAAGCTTATTGCTTTTTCAAACACGGTCTACATCTCTCTGGTGCCGAGTTACAGAACGGTGAAAGCAGTGAGTTTGTGTTAGACGCGAATCGTGCTCTGATTCATGCTCTAGGCTGGGAGCGCAAGCGTAATGCTTTTTCAAACACGGTCTACACCTCTCAGGTGCCGAGGTACAGGACGGTGAAAACAGTGAGTTTGTGTTAGACGCGAATCGTGCTCTGATTCATGCTCTAGGCTGGGAGCGCAAGCTTATTGCTTTTTCAAACACGGTCTACACCTCTCAGGTGCCGAGTTACAGGACGGTGAAAACAGTGAGTTTGTGTTAGACGCGAATCGTGCTCTGATTCATGCTCTAGGCTGGGAGCGCAAGCTTTTTGCTTTTTCAAACACGGTCTACATCTCTCTGGTGCCGAGTTACAGAACGGTGAAAACACTGAGTTTGTGTTAGACGCGAATCGTGCTCTGATTCATGCTCTAGGCTGGGAGCGCAAGCTTTTTGCTTTTTCAAACACGGTCTACACCTCTCAGGTGCCGAGGTACAGGACGGTGAAAACAGTGAGTTTGTGTTAGACGCGAATCCTGCTCTGATTCATGCTCTAGGCTGCGAGCGCAAGCTTATTGCTTTTTCAAACACGGTCTACACCTCTCAGGTGCCGAGTTACAGGACGGTGAAAATAGTGAGTTTGTGTTAGACGCGAATCGTGCTCTGATTCATGCTCTAGGCTGGGAGTGCAAGCTTATTGCTTTTTCAAACACGGTCTACATCTCTCAGGTGCCGAGTTACAGGACGGTGAAAACAGTGAGTTTGTGTTAGACGCGAATCGTGCTCTGATTCATGCTCTAGGCTGGGAGCTAAAGCTTATTGCTTTTTCAAACACGGTCTACTCCTCTCAGGTGCCGAGTTACAGGACGGTGAAAACAGTGAGTTTGTGTTAGACGCGAATCGTGCTCTGATTCATGCTCTAGGCTGGGAGCGCAAGCTTTTTGCTTTTTCAAACACGGTCTACATCTCTCTGGTGCCGAGTTACAGAACGGTGAAAACAGTGAGTTTGTGTTAGACGCGAATCGTGCTCTGATTCATGCTCTAGGCTGGGAGCGCAAGCTTTTTGCTTTTTCAAACACGGTCTACACCTCTCAGGTGCCGAGGTACAGGACGGTGAAAACAGTGAGTTTGTGTTAGACGCGAATCGTGCTCTGATTCATGCTCTAGGCTGCGAGCGCAAGCTTATTGCTTTTTCAAACACGGTCTACACCTCTCAGGTGCCGAGTTACAGGACGGTGAAAACAGTGAGTTTGTGTTAGACGCGAATCGTGCTCTGATTCATGCTCTAGGCTGGGAGTGCAAGCTTATTGCTTTTTCAAACACGGTCTACATCTCTCAGGTGCCGAGTTACAGGACGGTGAAAACAGTGAGTTTGTGTTAGACGCGAATCGTGCTCTGATTCATGCTCTAGGCCGGGAGCTAAAGCTTATTGGTTTTTCAAACACGGTCTACACCTCTCAGGTGCCGAGTTACAGGACGGTGAAAACAGTGAGTTTGTGTTAGACGCGAATCGTGCTCTGATTCATGCTCTAGGCTGGGAGCTAAAGCTTATTGCTTTTTCAAACACGTTCTACGCCTCTCAGGTGCCGAGTTACAGGACGGTGAAAACAGTGAGTTTGTGTTAGACGCGAATCGTGCTCTGATTCATGCTCTAGGCTGGGAGCGCAAGCTTTTTGCTTTTTCAAACACGATCTACATCTCTCTGGTGCCGAGTTACAGAACGGTGAAAACAGTGAGTTTGTGTTAGACGCGAATCGTGCTCTGATTCATGCTCTAGGCTGGGAGCGCAAGCGTAATGCTTTTTCAAACACGGTCTACACCTCTCAGGTGCCGAGGTACAGGACGGTGAAAACAGTGAGTTTGTGTTAGACGCGAATCGTGCTCTGATTCATGCTCTAGGCTGGGAGCGCAAGCTTATTGCTTTTTCAAACACGGTCTACACCTCTCAGGTGCCGAGTTACAGGACGGTGAAAACAGTGAGTTTGTGTTAGACGCGAATCGTGCTCTGATTCATGCTCTAGGCTGGGAGCGCAAGCTTATTGCTTTTTCAAACACGGTCTACACCTCTCAGGTGCCGAGTTACAGGACGGTGAAAACAGTGAGTTTGTGTTAGACGCGAATCGTGCTCTGATTAATGCTCTAGGCTGGGAGCTAAAGCTTATTGCTTTTTCAAACACGGTCTACACCTCTCAGGTGCCGAGTTACAGGACGGTGAAAACAGTGAGTTTGTGTTAGACGCGAATCGTGCTCTGATTCATGCTCTAGGCTGGGAGCGCAAGCTTTTTGCTTTTTCAAACACGGTCTACATCTCTCTGGTGCCGAGTTACAGAACGGTGAAAACACTGAGTTTGTGTTAGACGCGAATCGTGCTCTGATTCATGCTCTAGGCTGGGAGCGCAAGCTTTTTGCTTTTTCAAACACGGTCTACACCTCTCAGGTGCCGAGGTACAGGACGGTGAAAACAGTGAGTTTGTGTTAGACGCGAATCGTGCTCTGATTCATGCTCTAGGCTGCGAGCGCAAGCTTATTGCTTTTTCAAACACGGTCTACACCTCTCAGGTGCCGAGTTACAGGACGGTGAAAATAGTGAGTTTGTGTTAGACGCGAATCGTGCTCTGATTCATGCTCTAGGCTGGGAGTGCAAGCTTATTGCTTTTTCAAACACGGTCTACATCTTTCAGGTGCCGAGTTACAGGACTGTGAAAACAGTGAGTTTGTGTTAGACGCGAATCGTGCTCTGATTCATGCTCTAGGCTGGGAGCTAAAGCTTATTGCTTTTTCAAACACGGTCTACTCCTCTCAGGTGCCGAGTTACAGGACGGTGAAAACAGTGAGTTTGTGTTAGACGCGAATCGTGCTCTGATTCATGCTCTAGGCTGGGAGCGCAAGCTTATTGCTTTTTCAAACACGGTCTACATCTCTCTGGTGCCGAGTTACAGAACGGTGAAAACAGTGAGTTTGTGTTAGACGCGAATCGTGCTCTGATTCATGCTCTAGGCTGGGAGCGCAAGCTTATTGCTTTTTCAAACACGGTCTACATCTCTCAGGTGCCGAGTTACAGGACGGTGAAAACTGTGAGTTTGTGTTAGACGCGAATCGTGCTTGGATTCATGCTCTAGGCTGGGAGCTAAAGCTTATTGCTTTTTCAAACACGGTCTACACCTCTCAGGTGCCGAATTACAGGACGGTGAAAACAGTGAGTTTGTGTTAGACGCGAATCGTGCTCTGATTCATGCTCTAGGCTGGGAGCGCAAGCTTATTGCTTTTTCAAACACGGTCTACACCTCTCAGGTGCCGAGTTACAGGACGGTGAAAACAGTGAGTTTGTGTTAGACGCGAATCGTGCTCTGATTCATGCTCTAGGCTGGGAGCTAAAGCTTATTGCTTTTTCAAACACGGTCTACTCCTCTCAGGTGCCGAGTTACAGGACGGTGAAAACAGTGAGTTTGTGTTAGACGCGAATCGTGCTCTGATTCATGCTCTAGGCTGGGAGCGCAAGCTTATTGCTTTTTCAAACACGGTATACACCTCTCAGGTGCCGAGTTACAGGACGGTGAAAACAGTGAGTTTGTGTTAGACGCGAATCGTGCTTGGATTCATGCTCTAGGCTGGGAGCGCAAGCGTAATGCTTTTTCAAACACGGTCTACACCTCTCAGGTGCCGAGGTACAGGACGGTGAAAACAGTGAGTTTGTGTTAGACGCGAACCGTGCTCTGATTCATGCTCTAGGCTGGGATCTAAAGCTTATTGCTTTTTCAAACACGGTCTACACCTCTCAGGTGCCGAGTTACAGGACGGTGAAAACAGTGAGTTTGTGTTAGACGCGAATCGTGCTCTGATTCATGCTCTAGGCTGGGAGCGCAAGCTTTTTGCTTTTTCAAACACGGTCTACATCTCTCTGGTGCCGAGTTACAGAACGGTGAAAACAGTGAGTTTGTGTTAGACGCGAATCGTACTCTGATTCATGCTCTAGGCTGGGAGCGCAAGCTTTTTGCTTTTTCAAACACGGTCTACACCTCTCAGGTGCCGAGGTACAGGACGGTGAAAGCAATGAGTTTGTGTTAGACGCGAATCGTGCTCTGATTCATGCTCTAGGCTGCGAGCGCAAGCTTATTGCTTTTTCAAACACGGTCTACACCTCTCAGGTGCCGAGTTACAGGACGGTGAAAACAGTGAGTTTGTGTTAGACGCGAATCGTGCTCTGATTCATGCTCTAGGCTGGGAGCTAAAGCTTATTGCTTTTTCAAACACGGTCTACATCTCTCTGGTGCCGAGTTACAGAACGGTGAAAGCAGTGAGTTTGTGTTAGACGCGAATCGTGCTCTGATTCATGCTCTAGGCTGGGAGCGCAAGCGTAATGCTTTTTCAAACACGGTCTACACCTCTCAGGTGCCGAGGTACAGGACGGTGAAAACAGTGAGTTTGTGTTAGACGCGAATCGTGCTCTGATTCATGCTCTAGGCTGGGAGCGCAAGCTTATTGCTTTTTCAAACACGGTCTACACCTCTCAGGTGCCGAGTTACAGGACGGTGAAAACAGTGAGTTTGTGTTAGACGCGAATCGTGCTCTGATTCATGCTCTAGGCTGGGAGTGCAAGCTTATTGCTTTTTCAAACACGGTCTACATCTCTCAGGTGCCGAGTTACAGGACGGTGAAAACAGTGAGTTTGTGTTAGACGCGAATCGTGCTCTGATTCATGCTCTAGGCCGGGAGCTAAAGCTTATTGGTTTTTCAAACACGGTCTACACCTCTCAGGTGCCGAGTTACAGGACGGTGAAAACAGTGAGTTTGTGTTAGACGCGAATCGTGCTCTGATTCATGCTCTAGGCTGGGAGCTAAAGCTTATTGCTTTTTCAAACACGGTCTACACCTCTCAGGTGCCGAGGTACAGGACGGTGAAAACAGTGAGTTTGTGTTAGACGCGAATCGTGCTCTGATTCATGCTCTAGGCTGCGAGCGCAAGCTTATTGCTTTTTCAAACACGGTCTACACCTCTCAGGTGCCGAGTTACAGGACGGTGAAAATAGTGAGTTTGTGTTAGACGCGAATCGTGCTCTGATTCATGCTCTAGGCTGGGAGTGCAAGCTTATTGCTTTTTCAAACACGGTCTACATCTCTCAGGTGCCGAGTTACAGGACGGTGAAAACAGTGAGTTTGTGTTAGACGCGAATCGTGCTCTGATTCATGCTCTAGGCTGGGAGCTAAAGCTTATTGCTTTTTCAAACACGGTCTACTCCTCTCAGGTGCCGAGTTACAGGACGGTGAAAACAGTGAGTTTGTGTTAGACGCGAATCGTGCTCTGATTCATGCTCTCGGCTGGGAGCGCAAGCTTTTTGCTTTTTCAAACACGGTCTACATCTCTCTGGTGCCGAGTTACAGAACGGTGAAAACAGTGAGTTTGTGTTAGACGCGAATCGTGCTCTGATTCATGCTCTAGGCTGGGAGCGCAAGCTTTTTGCTTTTTCAAACACGGTCTACACCTCTCAGGTGCCGAGGTACAGGACGGTGAAAACAGTGAGTTTGTGTTAGACGCGAATCGTGCTCTGATTCATGCTCTAGGCTGCGAGCGCAAGCTTATTGCTTTTTCAAACACGGTCTACACCTCTCAGGTGCCGAGTTACAGGACGGTGAAAACAGTGAGTTTGTGTTAGACGCGAATCGTGCTCTGATTCATGCTCTAGGCTGGGAGTGCAAGCTTATTGCTTTTTCAAACACGGTCTACATCTCTCAGGTGCCGAGTTACAGGACGGTGAAAACAGTGAGTTTGTGTTAGACGCGAATCGTGCTCTGATTCATGCTCTAGGCCGGGAGCTAAAGCTTATTGGTTTTTCAAACACGGTCTACACCTCTCAGGTGCCGAGTTACAGGACGGTGAAAACAGTGAGTTTGTGTTAGACGCGAATCGTGCTCTGATTCATGCTCTAGGCTGGGAGCTAAAGCTTATTGCTTTTTCAAACACGGTCTACGCCTCTCAGGTGCCGAGTTACAGGACGGTGAAAACAGTGAGTTTGTGTTAGACGCGAATCGTGCTCTGATTCATGCTCTAGGCTGGGAGCGCAAGCTTTTTGCTTTTTCAAACACGATCTACATCTCTCTGGTGCCGAGTTACAGAACGGTGAAAACAGTGAGTTTGTGTTAGACGCGAATCGTGCTCTGATTCATGCTCTAGGCTGGGAGCGCAAGCGTAATGCTTTTTCAAACACGGTCTACACCTCTCAGGTGCCGAGGTACAGGACGGTGAAAACAGTGAGTTTGTGTTAGACGCGAATCGTGCTCTGATTCATGCTCTAGGCTGGGAGCGCAAGCTTATTGCTTTTTCAAACACGGTCTACACCTCTCAGGTGCCGAGTTACAGGACGGTGAAAACAGTGAGTTTGTGTTAGACGCGAATCGTGCTCTGATTCATGCTCTAGGCTGGGAGCGCAAGCTTATTGCTTTTTCAAACACGGTCTACACCTCTCAGGTGCCGAGTTACAGGACGGTGAAAACAGTGAGTTTGTGTTAGACGCGAATCGTGCTCTGATTCATGCTCTAGGCTGGGAGCTAAAGCTTATTGCTTTTTCAAACACGGTCTACACCTCTCAGGTGCCGAGTTACAGGACGGTGAAAACAGTGAGTTTGTGTTAGACGCGAATCGTGCTCTGATTCATGCTCTAGGCTGGGAGCGCAAGCTTTTTGCTTTTTCAAACACGGTCTACATCTCTCTGGTGCCGAGTTACAGAACGGTGAAAACACTGAGTTTGTGTTAGACGCGAATCGTGCTCTGATTCATGCTCTAGGCTGGGAGCGCAAGCTTTTTGCTTTTTCAAACACGGTCTACACCTCTCAGGTGCCGAGGTACAGGACGGTGAAAACAGTGAGTTTGTGTTAGACGCGAATCGTGCTCTGATTCATGCTCTAGGCTGCGAGCGCAAGCTTATTGCTTTTTCAAACACGGTCTACACCTCTCAGGTGCCGAGTTACAGGACGGTGAAAATAGTGAGTTTGTGTTAGACGCGAATCGTGCTCTGATTCATGCTCTAGGCTGGGAGTGCAAGCTTATTGCTTTTTCAAACACGGTCTACATCTTTCAGGTGCCGAGTTACAGGACTGTGAAAACAGTGAGTTTGTGTTAGACGCGAATCGTGCTCTGATTCATGCTCTAGGCTGGGAGCTAAAGCTTATTGCTTTTTCAAACACGGTCTACTCCTCTCAGGTGCCGAGTTACAGGACGGTGAAAACAGTGAGTTTGTGTTAGACGCGAATCGTGCTCTGATTCATGCTCTAGGCTGGGAGCGCAAGCTTATTGCTTTTTCAAACACGGTCTACATCTCTCTGGTGCCGAGTTACAGAACGGTGAAAACAGTGAGTTTGTGTTAGACGCGAATCGTGCTCTGATTCATGCTCTAGGCTGGGAGCGCAAGCTTATTGCTTTTTCAAACACGGTCTACATCTCTCAGGTGCCGAGTTACAGGACGGTGAAAACTGTGAGTTTGTGTTAGACGCGAATCGTGCTTGGATTCATGCTCTAGGCTGGGAGCTAAAGCTTATTGCTTTTTCAAACACGGTCTACACCTCTCAGGTGCCGAATTACAGGACGGTGAAAACAGTGAGTTTGTGTTAGACGCGAATCGTGCTCTGATTCATGCTCTAGGCTGGGAGCGCAAGCTTATTGCTTTTTCAAACACGGTCTACACCTCTCAGGTGCCGAGTTACAGGACGGTGAAAACAGTGAGTTTGTGTTAGACGCGAATCGTGCTCTGATTCATGCTCTAGGCTGGGAGCTAAAGCTTATTGCTTTTTCAAACACGGTCTACTCCTCTCAGGTGCCGAGTTACAGGACGGTGAAAACAGTGAGTTTGTGTTAGACGCGAATCGTGCTCTGATTCATGCTCTAGGCTGGGAGCGCAAGCTTATTGCTTTTTCAAACACGGTATACACCTCTCAGGTGCCGAGTTACAGGACGGTGAAAACAGTGAGTTTGTGTTAGACGCGAATCGTGCTTGGATTCATGCTCTAGGCTGGGAGCGCAAGCGTAATGCTTTTTCAAACACGGTCTACACCTCTCAGGTGCCGAGGTACAGGACGGTGAAAACAGTGAGTTTGTGTTAGACGCGAACCGTGCTCTGATTCATGCTCTAGGCTGGGATCTAAAGCTTATTGCTTTTTCAAACACGGTCTACACCTCTCAGGTGCCGAGTTACAGGACGGTGAAAACAGTGAGTTTGTGTTAGACGCGAATCGTGCTCTGATTCATGCTCTAGGCTGGGAGCGCAAGCTTTTTGCTTTTTCAAACACGGTCTACATCTCTCTGGTGCCGAGTTACAGAACGGTGAAAACAGTGAGTTTGTGTTAGACGCGAATCGTGCTCTGATTCATGCTCTAGGCTGGGAGCGCAAGCTTTTTGCTTTTTCAAACACGGTCTACACCTCTCAGGTGCCGAGGTACAGGACGGTGAAAGCAATGAGTTTGTGTTAGACGCGAATCGTGCTCTGATTCATGCTCTAGGCTGCGAGCGCAAGCTTATTGCTTTTTCAAACACGGTCTACACCTCTCAGGTGCCGAGTTACAGGACGGTGAAAACAGTGAGTTTGTGTTAGACGCGAATCGTGCTCTGATTCATGCTCTAGGCTGGGAGCTAAAGCTTATTGCTTTTTCAAACACGGTCTACATCTCTCTGGTGCCGAGTTACAGAACGGTGAAAGCAGTGAGTTTGTGTTAGACGCGAATCGTGCTCTGATTCATGCTCTAGGCTGGGAGCGCAAGCGTAATGCTTTTTCAAACACGGTCTACACCTCTCAGGTGCCGAGGTACAGGACGGTGAAAACAGTGAGTTTGTGTTAGACGCGAATCGTGCTCTGATTCATGCTCTAGGCTGGGAGCGCAAGCTTATTGCTTTTTCAAACACGGTCTACACCTCTCAGGTGCCGAGTTACAGGACGGTGAAAACAGTGAGTTTGTGTTAGACGCGAATCGTGCTCTGATTCATGCTCTAGGCTGGGAGTGCAAGCTTATTGCTTTTTCAAACACGGTCTACATCTCTCAGGTGCCGAGTTACAGGACGGTGAAAACAGTGAGTTTGTGTTAGACGCGAATCGTGCTCTGATTCATGCTCTAGGCCGGGAGCTAAAGCTTATTGGTTTTTCAAACACGGTCTACACCTCTCAGGTGCCGAGTTACAGGACGGTGAAAACAGTGAGTTTGTGTTAGACGCGAATCGTGCTCTGATTCATGCTCTAGGCTGGGAGCTAAAGCTTATTGCTTTTTCAAACACGGTCTACACCTCTCAGGTGCCGAGGTACAGGACGGTGAAAACAGTGAGTTTGTGTTAGACGCGAATCGTGCTCTGATTCATGCTCTAGGCTGCGAGCGCAAGCTTATTGCTTTTTCAAACACGGTCTACACCTCTCAGGTGCCGAGTTACAGGACGGTGAAAATAGTGAGTTTGTGTTAGACGCGAATCGTGCTCTGATTCATGCTCTAGGCTGGGAGTGCAAGCTTATTGCTTTTTCAAACACGGTCTACATCTCTCAGGTGCCGAGTTACAGGACGGTGAAAACAGTGAGTTTGTGTTAGACGCGAATCGTGCTCTGATTCATGCTCTAGGCTGGGAGCTAAAGCTTATTGCTTTTTCAAACACGGTCTACTCCTCTCAGGTGCCGAGTTACAGGACGGTGAAAACAGTGAGTTTGTGTTAGACGCGAATCGTGCTCTGATTCATGCTCTAGGCTGGGAGCGCAAGCTTTTTGCTTTTTCAAACACGGTCTACATCTCTCTGGTGCCGAGTTACAGAACGGTGAAAACAGTGAGTTTGTGTTAGACGCGAATCGTGCTCTGATTCATGCTCTAGGCTGGGAGCGCAAGCTTTTTGCTTTTTCAAACACGGTCTACACCTCTCAGGTGCCGAGGTACAGGACGGTGAAAACAGTGAGTTTGTGTTAGACGCGAATCGTGCTCTGATTCATGCTCTAGGCTGCGAGCGCAAGCTTATTGCTTTTTCAAACACGGTCTACACCTCTCAGGTGCCGAGTTACAGGACGGTGAAAACAGTGAGTTTGTGTTAGACGCGAATCGTGCTCTGATTCATGCTCTAGGCTGGGAGTGGAAGCTTATTGCTTTTTCAAACACGGTCTACATCTCTCAGGTGCCGAGTTACAGGACGGTGAAAACAGTGAGTTTGTGTTAGACGCGAATCGTGCTCTGATTCATGCTCTAGGCCGGGAGCTAAAGCTTATTGGTTTTTCAAACACGGTCTACACCTCTCAGGTGCCGAGTTACAGGACGGTGAAAACAGTGAGTTTGTGTTAGACGCGAATCGTGCTCTGATTCATGCTCTAGGCTGGGAGCTAAAGCTTATTGCTTTTTCAAACACGGTCTACGCCTCTCAGGTGCCGAGTTACAGGACGGTGAAAACAGTGAGTTTGTGTTAGACGCGAATCGTGCTCTGATTCATGCTCTAGGCTGGGAGCGCAAGCTTTTTGCTTTTTCAAACACGATCTACATCTCTCTGGTGCCGAGTTACAGAACGGTGAAAACAGTGAGTTTGTGTTAGACGCGAATCGTGCTCTGATTCATGCTCTAGGCTGGGAGCGCAAGCGTAATGCTTTTTCAAACACGGTCTACACCTCTCAGGTGCCGAGGTACAGGACGGTGAAAACAGTGAGTTTGTGTTAGACGCGAATCGTGCTCTGATTCATGCTCTAGGCTGGGAGCGCAAGCTTATTGCTTTTTCAAACACGGTCTACACCTCTCAGGTGCCGAGTTACAGGACGGTGAAAACAGTGAGTTTGTGTTAGACGCGAATCGTGCTCTGATTCATGCTCTAGGCTGGGAGCGCAAGCTTATTGCTTTTTCAAACACGGTCTACACCTCTCAGGTGCCGAGTTACAGGACGGTGAAAACAGTGAGTTTGTGTTAGACGCGAATCGTGCTCTGATTCATGCTCTAGGCTGGGAGCTAAAGCTTATTGCTTTTTCAAACACGGTCTACACCTCTCAGGTGCCGAGTTACAGGACGGTGAAAACAGTGAGTTTGTGTTAGACGCGAATCGTGCTCTGATTCATGCTCTAGGCTGGGAGCGCAAGCTTTTTGCTTTTTCAAACACGGTCTACATCTCTCTGGTGCCGAGTTACAGAACGGTGAAAACACTGAGTTTGTGTTAGACGCGAATCGTGCTCTGATTCATGCTCTAGGCTGGGAGCGCAAGCTTTTTGCTTTTTCAAACACGGTCTACACCTCTCAGGTGCCGAGGTACAGGACGGTGAAAACAGTGAGTTTGTGTTAGACGCGAATCGTGCTCTGATTCATGCTCTAGGCTGCGAGCGCAAGCTTATTGCTTTTTCAAACACGGTCTACACCTCTCAGGTGCCGAGTTACAGGACGGTGAAAATAGTGAGTTTGTGTTAGACGCGAATCGTGCTCTGATTCATGCTCTAGGCTGGGAGTGCAAGCTTATTGCTTTTTCAAACACGGTCTACATCTTTCAGGTGCCGAGTTACAGGACTGTGAAAACAGTGAGTTTGTGTTAGACGCGAATCGTGCTCTGATTCATGCTCTAGGCTGGGAGCTAAAGCTTATTGCTTTTTCAAACACGGTCTACTCCTCTCAGGTGCCGAGTTACAGGACGGTGAAAACAGTGAGTTTGTGTTAGACGCGAATCGTGCTCTGATTCATGCTCTAGGCTGGGAGCGCAAGCTTATTGCTTTTTCAAACACGGTCTACATCTCTCTGGTGCCGAGTTACAGAACGGTGAAAACAGTGAGTTTGTGTTAGACGCGAATCGTGCTCTGATTCATGCTCTAGGCTGGGAGCGCAAGCTTATTGCTTTTTCAAACACGGTCTACATCTCTCAGGTGCCGAGTTACAGGACGGTGAAAACTGTGAGTTTGTGTTAGACGCGAATCGTGCTTGGATTCATGCTCTAGGCTGGGAGCTAAAGCTTATTGCTTTTTCAAACACGGTCTACACCTCTCAGGTGCCGAATTACAGGACGGTGAAAACAGTGAGTTTGTGTTAGACGCGAATCGTGCTCTGATTCATGCTCTAGGCTGGGAGCGCAAGCTTATTGCTTTTTCAAACACGGTCTACACCTCTCAGGTGCCGAGTTACAGGACGGTGAAAACAGTGAGTTTGTGTTAGACGCGAATCGTGCTCTGATTCATGCTCTAGGCTGGGAGCTAAAGCTTATTGCTTTTTCAAACACGGTCTACTCCTCTCAGGTGCCGAGTTACAGGACGGTGAAAACAGTGAGTTTGTGTTAGACGCGAATCGTGCTCTGATTCATGCTCTAGGCTGGGAGCGCAAGCTTATTGCTTTTTCAAACACGGTATACACCTCTCAGGTGCCGAGTTACAGGACGGTGAAAACAGTGAGTTTGTGTTAGACGCGAATCGTGCTTGGATTCATGCTCTAGGCTGGGAGCGCAAGCGTAATGCTTTTTCAAACACGGTCTACACCTCTCAGGTGCCGAGGTACAGGACGGTGAAAACAGTGAGTTTGTGTTAGACGCGAACCGTGCTCTGATTCATGCTCTAGGCTGGGATCTAAAGCTTATTGCTTTTTCAAACACGGTCTACACCTCTCAGGTGCCGAGTTACAGGACGGTGAAAACAGTGAGTTTGTGTTAGACGCGAATCGTGCTCTGATTCATGCTCTAGGCTGGGAGCGCAAGCTTTTTGCTTTTTCAAACACGGTCTACATCTCTCTGGTGCCGAGTTACAGAACGGTGAAAACAGTGAGTTTGTGTTAGACGCGAATCGTGCTCTGATTCATGCTCTAGGCTGGGAGCGCAAGCTTTTTGCTTTTTCAAACACGGTCTACACCTCTCAGGTGCCGAGGTACAGGACGGTGAAAGCAATGAGTTTGTGTTAGACGCGAATCGTGCTCTGATTCATGCTCTAGGCTGGGAGCGCAAGCTTTTTGCTTTTTCAAACACGGTCTACATCTCTCTGGTGCCGAGTTACAGAACGGTGAAAACACTGAGTTTGTGTTAGACGCGAATCGTGCTCTGATTCATGCTCTAGGCTGGGAGCGCAAGCTTTTTGCTTTTTCAAACACGGTCTACACCTCTCAGGTGCCGAGGTACAGGACGGTGAAAACAGTGAGTTTGTGTTAGACGCGAATCGTGCTCTGATTCATGCTCTAGGCTGCGAGCGCAAGCTTATTGCTTTTTCAAACACGGTCTACACCTCTCAGGTGCCGAGTTACAGGACGGTGAAAATAGTGAGTTTGTGTTAGACGCGAATCGTGCTCTGATTCATGCTCTAGGCTGGGAGTGCAAGCTTATTGCTTTTTCAAACACGGTCTACATCTCTCAGGTGCCGAGTTACAGGACGGTGAAAACAGTGAGTTTGTGTTAGACGCGAATCGTGCTCTGATTCATGCTCTAGGCTGGGAGCTAAAGCTTATTGCTTTTTCAAACACGGTCTACTCCTCTCAGGTGCCGAGTTACAGGACGGTGAAAACAGTGAGTTTGTGTTAGACGCGAATCGTGCTCTGATTCATGCTCTAGGCTGGGAGCGCAAGCTTTTTGCTTTTTCAAACACGGTCTACATCTCTCTGGTGCCGAGTTACAGAACGGTGAAAACAGTGAGTTTGTGTTAGACGCGAATCGTGCTCTGATTCATGCTCTAGGCTGGGAGCGCAAGCTTTTTGCTTTTTCAAACACGGTCTACACCTCTCAGGTGCCGAGGTACAGGACGGTGAAAACAGTGAGTTTGTGTTAGACGCGAATCGTGCTCTGATTCATGCTCTAGGCTGCGAGCGCAAGCTTATTGCTTTTTCAAACACGGTCTACACCTCTCAGGTGCCGAGTTACAGGACGGTGAAAACAGTGAGTTTGTGTTAGACGCGAATCGTGCTCTGATTCATGCTCTAGGCTGGGAGTGCAAGCTTGTTGCTTTTTCAAACACGGTCTACATCTCTCAGGTGCCGAGTTACAGGACGGTGAAAACAGTGAGTTTGTGTTAGACGCGAATCGTGCTCTGATTCATGCTCTAGGCCGGGAGCTAAAGCTTATTGGTTTTTCAAACACGGTCTACACCTCTCAGGTGCCGAGTTACAGGACGGTGAAAACAGTGAGTTTGTGTTAGACGCGAATCGTGCTCTGATTCATGCTCTAGGCTGGGAGCTAAAGCTTATTGCTTTTTCAAACACGGTCTACGCCTCTCAGGTGCCGAGTTACAGGACGGTGAAAACAGTGAGTTTGTGTTAGACGCGAATCGTGCTCTGATTCATGCTCTAGGCTGGGAGCGCAAGCTTTTTGCTTTTTCAAACACGATCTACATCTCTCTGGTGCCGAGTTACAGAACGGTGAAAACAGTGAGTTTGTGTTAGACGCGAATCGTGCTCTGATTCATGCTCTAGGCTGGGAGCGCAAGCGTAATGCTTTTTCAAACACGGTCTACACCTCTCAGGTGCCGAGGTACAGGACGGGGAAAACAGTGAGTTTGTGTTAGACGCGAATCGTGCTCTGATTCATGCTCTAGGCTGGGAGCGCAAGCTTATTGCTTTTTCAAACACGGTCTACACCTCTCAGGTGCCGAGTTACAGGACGGTGAAAACAGTGAGTTTGTGTTAGACGCGAATCGTGCTCTGATTCATGCTCTAGGCTGGGAGCGCAAGCTTATTGCTTTTTCAAACACGGTCTACACCTCTCAGGTGCCGAGTTACAGGACGGTGAAAACAGTGAGTTTGTGTTAGACGCGAATCGTGCTCTGATTCATGCTCTAGGCTGGGAGCTAAAGCTTATTGCTTTTTCAAACACGGTCTACACCTCTCAGGTGCCGAGTTACAGGACGGTGAAAACAGTGAGTTTGTGTTAGACGCGAATCGTGCTCTGATTCATGCTCTAGGCTGGGAGCGCAAGCTTTTTGCTTTTTCAAACACGGTCTACATCTCTCTGGTGCCGAGTTACAGAACGGTGAAAACACTGAGTTTGTGTTAGACGCGAATCGTGCTCTGATTCATGCTCTAGGCTGGGAGCGCAAGCTTTTTGCTTTTTCAAACACGGTCTACACCTCTCAGGTGCCGAGGTACAGGACGGTGAAAACAGTGAGTTTGTGTTAGACGCGAATCGTGCTCTGATTCATGCTCTAGGCTGCGAGCGCAAGCTTATTGCTTTTTCAAACACGGTCTACACCTCTCAGGTGCCGAGTTACAGGACGGTGAAAATAGTGAGTTTGTGTTAGACGCGAATCGTGCTCTGATTCATGCTCTAGGCTGGGAGTGCAAGCTTATTGCTTTTTCAAACACGGTCTACATCTCTCAGGTGCCGAGTTACAGGACGGTGAAAACAGTGAGTTTGTGTTAGACGCGAATCGTGCTCTGATTCATGCTCTAGGCTGGGAGCTAAAGCTTATTGCTTTTTCAAACACGGTCTACTCCTCTCAGGTGCCGAGTTACAGGACGGTGAAAACAGTGAGTTTGTGTTAGACGCGAATCGTGCTCTGATTCATGCTCTAGGCTGGGAGCGCAAGCTTTTTGCTTTTTCAAACACGGTCTACATCTCTCTGGTGCCGAGTTACAGAACGGTGAAAACAGTGAGTTTGTGTTAGACGCGAATCGTGCTCTGATTCATGCTCTAGGCTGGGAGCGCAAGCTTTTTGCTTTTTCAAACACGGTCTACATCTCTCAGGTGCCGAGTTACAGGACGGTGAAAACAGTGAGTTTGTGTTAGACGCGAATCGTGCTCTGATTCATGCTCTAGGCCGGGAGCTAAAGCTTATTGGTTTTTCAAACACGGTCTACACCTCTCAGGTGCCGAGTTACAGGACGGTGAAAACAGTGAGTTTGTGTTAGACGCGAATCGTGCTCTGATTCATGCTCTAGGCTGGGAGCTAAAGCTTATTGCTTTTTCAAACACGGTCTACGCCTCTCAGGTGCCGAGTTACAGGACGGTGAAAACAGTGAGTTTGTGTTAGACGCGAATCGTGCTCTGATTCATGCTCTAGGCTGGGAGCGCAAGCTTTTTGCTTTTTCAAACACGATCTACATCTCTCTGGTGCCGAGTTACAGAACGGTGAAAACAGTGAGTTTGTGTTAGTTTCAACAGATTTTATTAAAGTTCAGAGTTAAAACAGTAGTCATTCATGCTTTCTTATTTCCCCACGCAGGGGGCGGTGAGATTAATAGAAGGAATGACAAAGGTTTATTTTCAGACATTTTTGTACATTTCTTACATAACCTTTCTTTTAACGAGCTGAATTCTACTATATCGCCTGTTTCTGGCCTTTTCGGTGAATTCTAGATATTCAGGCTTCAGCAATTACAAAATTATAAAGGAAACATAAAAACATGAAAGAACATGGAAAAGTAGGTCTTCACACTTTTTTTTTTTTTTTTTTCCATTCGCTACCGACTTTGGGTAATTCTTTTGTTTAGCTCTTTTAGGATTTGTGTGGATATCAGGGGGGGATTTAGGTTGAGAGCAAGTTATGTCTAAGGCCTGGGATGTCCATCATTTCAATCCAAGGTCTCCATAATTCACTGTATTTCGTTAGAGTGTCAGTTTGTATAGCATGTATTCTCTCATACAGGGCAATCTGGGAGATCCGGTTTTGGACTTCATTATATGAGAGGGTTGGCTGTTTCCACCTCGCTGCTATATGTATTCTAGTTGCCATGCATATGTGCTGGATCAATTTATGTGCTTGGTATTTTATTCCTGGCGGACGGTCTCCTAGTAGGAATATTGTTGGAGATTTTGGGAGTGGACCAATAAATAGTCTTTGCAATAGTCTGTGTATCTGAGACCATAGTCTGGCTACCACCGGGCAACTCCACCATATGTGGGCTTGGGATCCTACTTCTGTACATCCCCTAAAGCAGAGTGGTGAAGTCAAGGGGAAAAATTTATTTATTCTTACTGGGACTAGGTGAGTGCGGTGTAAGATTTTAATGGACGTTTCCATTAAGGAGACTTGGTGGCTACCTCTAGTGATAGTTTCACAACAATGTTGCCATCTTTCCACTGACATGTGGATTTGTAGTTCCGTTTCCCACTTTCGCATAAACGGAAGTTTGCTTTCTGTATCAGGCTCGTTTAACATTTTGTATAGTAAAGATAAAGTTCCTTTCCTCAAGGGGTTGTTTTTACATAATCTTTCAAGTGTTGTCATTTCAGGGATCACCCTAGGTAAGTCCAGTGAATGTAGGAAGTGGAATATTTGGTTGGCTCGGAAGTTTTCTGCTGTTGGGAGATTGTAGTTAGCTTGGAGTTGGCTTAGTGTTATTATCTGGGAGCCCATTAAAAAGTGGTTAAGATTTGTCAGTTCATTTGTCTTCCACCACTGAAAATGGATTAAGTCCATACTTGGTGGAAATCTTATGTTCGGTATAATAGGCATCATCCTAGAGGGTTTATTGGAGAGTTTATATTTAAATCGGGTACTTCTCCAGATTCTCATGGTGTGGAAAGTGAGGGGACTTTTGGCATGTAGGTTTGAGTTTAGGGTATTGTTAGACCATATTAGATTAGGAAAAGTTTGTGGGGATATTCTGGATGATTCTAGCCTTACCCATAATGGAGCTTTTTCTCCCCCCAGTGTTGTTAGCCCTTGGGCTGTTTGTGCCGCCACATAGTACTTCCAAAGGTTGGGGACAGAGAGACCTCCCCTGTTTTTATGTTTATACATAAGGGTGTTTTTGATTCTTGGTTTTTTTGAGGCCCAGATGAATTGAAATATACGTTTCTGTAGATTTGCTATCGTCGGGCGGGGGATTGGGATAGGTAGTGTCCTGAATAAATATAGTATGCGGGGTAGTAGGTTCATTTTAATTGCGCTGATTCTTCCCACCCAAGATAGTAGGGGATCATCCCATTTGGTCAGGTCTGCCATAAGTTTTTGTATTAGGGGTGGATAGTTCCATTTGTATAAGGTGGTTAAGGATGTGGTTAAGTTGATACCCAGGTAGGGAATATAGTGGTGTTGGTGTTGGAAGCCAAAATTTAAATCTATTAATTTTGTTAGTGAGGACGGGGAGTTTAAATATATGATGTCGCATTTATCTGGATTGATTTTTAGTCCCGAGAGCACCGCCCACTTGTCCAATAATCCCATTAAATTGGGGAGGGAAATTAATGGCTGGGTCATTGTAAGTAAAAGGTCGTCCGCGAATAGGCTTAATTTGTACTCCACCCCCTCCACTGTCACTCCTCTTATATTGGGGTTTTGCCTAATGGCTATTGCGAGGGGTTCGACCGCCAGTGCAAATAAAGCAGGTGAGAGGGGACAGCCTTGCCGTGTACCTCTCCTGATTGGGATAGGGGTTTCTTTGCTTGTAGGTAGCTTTAATAAGGTGGAGGGAGTGGAGTACAATGCTGCCATCGAGCGCACGAAGGCTCCCTCGAAGCCCATACGCTGCAGGATAAAGAATAGATAGTCCCAGGCCAATGAATCAAAAGCCTTTTCTATGTCTAGGGCTAATAAGGTGACGGGGATTTTTGTGTCTTTTGAATGGTCAATTATATTTAGTACCTTTCTAATGTTGTCTGGGGCTTGTCTTGATGGGATGAAACCGACCTGGTCTTTATGTATGAGATTTGGGAGAAATTGGTTCAGTCGGGCAGCCAGGATAGATGTGAAGATTTTATAATCAATGTTCAACAACGAGATAGGCCTATAGCTTTTGGGGGAGAGAGGATCTTTTTTGGCCTTGGGAATAACTGTTAGATTAGAATTTAAAAATTCTTGGGGAGGGGTATCACCCTTCTGCAGTGATTGAAAAAGGCTTTGTAGTGGTCCTATTAGGGATTCTTTGTATTTTTTATAATAGATTGCCGTGTAGCCATCGGGGCCAGGGGCCTTCCCTAACTTTAGGTTGTCTATGGCTTCCCTTATCTCTTCTATCGTGATATCTCCGTTTAGGTGGTCTCGCTGATTTTGGGTTAAGGTAGGAAGTGGGAGGGATTCTATAAAGGAGGGTCCTGCAGCCTCGATGTTCCCTTTATGTTCCTTATACAGGGATGCGTAATATGTAGCAAATGCTTTGTATATCTTGTCTGGATTGGATGTGGTCGTGTTGTGAGGGGTGTATAGTTTGAATATTGAATTCGTCCTCTGTTTCTCTCTCAATTTTGTGGCCAGTAGTCTGTCTGGTTTGTTAGCGTATTTGTAATATTTATAACCTGTCCACTGGAGTGCTCGCTCAACTTTGTCTGACAGTAGGATGTTTAGTTTAATCTTAATGTCTCTAATTTCTTTAATCGTGGCCCTTGTGGGGTTCCTTTGATTATAGGTTTCAAGCAGGAACAATCGCCTTTCTAGAGCTAAGTAAGATTGTGATTTTTCTTTTTTTCTCTGCGATGCTAATCGGATTAATTGTCCTCTAATGCTTGCCTTATGAGCGAGCCATATCCAGTGGGGGTGTGATTCTTGGGTAGAATTCAGACTGAAGAAATCTGTAATTTGTTTTTGGATTTGGTTTGAGATATTAGGATCTCTGATAAGGGCTTCGTTTAGTCTCCATTTATAGATGGGTTTGGGGGTCTCGTCGCTGTGTGTCACTGCTAATACCAAGTCATGATCTGACCATGAGCATGGATAGTGCCTTGATGTTACCAGTGTGGGTAAGAGGGATGTGGACATTAGGATGTAATCCAGTCTCGAATATGTCTGATTGGCTGAGGAGAAGAAGGTGTATCCTCTCCTGTTGCCGTGTATTTCTCTCCAGCTGTCCGCTAGCATCAGTAGTGCTAGTTTGTTTCCCCAATCCTTCCTTTGTTGGATCGAGAATCTGTCTGGGTTGTTGTTTGATCTGTCTAGGGTTGCCGAGAAAGGGAAGTTGAAGTCGCCTGCCCATATGATTTTATGTTGCGTATATTTGAGAAGCTTCCGAGAGACCACCTGTAGGGTTGGGATTGGATTTTCTGAGGGCGCATAGACATTAACTATGACCGTCTGTTGTGTGTGTATTTTTCCTACCAAGATACAAAATCTTCCTTCCTGGTCTATATCTGTCTCATCCATTTGGAACGGAAAAGAATTGTGTAGTAGGGTGAGGACTCCTCTGTGTTTTTTTGGTGCCGTTGCTGTGAAATGTCTGGAATAGTGTTGGTGGAAGTATTTAGGGACCGAGGTATGGGAGAAGTGGGTTTCCTGTATACAGATCACATCAGGTTTGTGTTTCAAGTATGACAGAAAAGCCATCCTTCTTTTGTTAGGGGAGTTGAATCCCCGTACATTATGGGAGACTATACATACCATTTGTAGTCTTGGGTGGTTGCTCTACTTCTCTTTTCCCCCTAATCCTTAATTTGGTGCGGTTAGTTTTTCTACGGTTTTCTTTATAGAATGGAAGACCTAGATTTCCAAAAACAAGAACAAAACAAACAAACATGCAAATCTTTGATGTCTCCCCTTGAGGAGGCATCACGAAAAGAACAACTTTTAAGTCGTTACAGGTCCTAGGACCAGATTCTTCAAGATTGAAGACGGCCCTCCTTAAGGGAGAGTCGCTTATCTTTGAGTGATCAGGGAAATTATCCATCCTTCCTGGACTCGCATCTCTAATCTTGTTGCTTTCTTAACTTTATAACCCACAACATAGTAGTAAACAGACCTCCTGTTTGGGCCTTTGTTGTTATCTTAACTTTCATTGTCAGTCTGGCCTCATAAACTTATTGCCAGCCAGGCAATGAAATCTTCTCTGTCTTCCATAGCCCTCCCTCCCCCACCTCCGTACAAAAAACTCCGTTAATTAGGTGAGGATAGGATTATTGCCTGAATAGCAAAAAACTAAAACATCAACATAGACTGCATTTCCTATCATTTCCTTCTCTTTCTTTTCTTTCCCCTCTCTCTTCATGAGGGATTGGGCAGTCCCGTGTCACGATCTTGGGGTGTAGGTCTTGGCAGTCCTCTCAGAGGGCGTGGCCTGCTCCAGGTCCTTCCTGGGCGAGGACGGGAGGGGCCGATTTCCTCTGATCTGTCCACCGGTATTTGAGCCCTCTCTAGGGCAGTGAGTTTGTGTTAGACGCGAATCGTGCTCTGATTCATGCTCTAGGCTGGGAGCGCAAGCGTAATGCTTTTTCAAACACGGTCTACACCTCTCAGGTGCCGAGGTACAGGACGGTGAAAACAGTGAGTTTGTGTTAGACGCGAATCGTGCTCTGATTCATGCTCTAGGCTGGGAGCGCAAGCTTATTGCTTTTTCAAACACGGTCTACACCTCTCAGGTGCCGAGTTACAGGACGGTGAAAACAGTGAGTTTGTGTTAGACGCGAATCGTGCTCTGATTCATGCTCTAGGCTGGGAGCGCAAGCTTATTGCTTTTTCAAACACGGTCTACACCTCTCAGGTGCCGAGTTACAGGACGGTGAAAACAGTGAGTTTGTGTTAGACGCGAATCGTGCTCTGATTCATGCTCTAGGCTGGGAGCTAAAGCTTATTGCTTTTTCAAACACGGTCTACACCTCTCAGGTGCCGAGTTACAGGACGGTGAAAACAGTGAGTTTGTGTTAGACGCGAATCGTGCTCTGATTCATGCTCTAGGCTGGGAGCGCAAGCTTTTTGCTTTTTCAAACACGGTCTACATCTCTCTGGTGCCGAGTTACAGAACGGTGAAAACACTGAGTTTGTGTTAGACGCGAATCGTGCTCTGATTCATGCTCTAGGCTGGGAGCGCAAGCTTTTTGCTTTTTCAAACACGGTCTACACCTCTCAGGTGCCGAGGTACAGGACGGTGAAAACAGTGAGTTTGTGTTAGACGCGAATCGTGCTCTGATTCATGCTCTAGGCTGCGAGCGCAAGCTTATTGCTTTTTCAAACACGGTCTACACCTCTCAGGTGCCGAGTTACAGGACGGTGAAAATAGTGAGTTTGTGTTAGACGCGAATCGTGCTCTGATTCATGCTCTAGGCTGGGAGTGCAAGCTTATTGCTTTTTCAAACACGGTCTACATCTCTCAGGTGCCGAGTTACAGGACTGTGAAAACAGTGAGTTTGTGTTAGACGCGAATCGTGCTCTGATTCATGCTCTAGGCTGGGAGCTAAAGCTTATTGCTTTTTCAAACACGGTCTACTCCTCTCAGGTGCCGAGTTACAGGACGGTGAAAACAGTGAGTTTGTGTTAGACGCGAATCGTGCTCTGATTCATGCTCTAGGCTGGGAGCGCAAGCTTTTTGCTTTTTCAAACACGGTCTACATCTCTCTGGTGCCGAGTTACAGAACGGTGAAAACAGTGAGTTTGTGTTAGACGCGAATCGTGCTCTGATTCATGCTCTAGGCTGGGAGCGCAAGCTTTTTGCTTTTTCAAACACGGTCTACACCTCTCAGGTGCCGAGGTACAGGACGGTGAAAACAGTGAGTTTGTGTTAGACGCGAATCGTGCTCTGATTCATGCTCTAGGCTGCGAGCGCAAGCTTATTGCTTTTTCAAACACGGTCTACACCTCTCAGGTGCCGAGTTACAGGACGGTGAAAACAGTGAGTCTGTGTTAGACGCGAATCGTGCTCTGATTCATGCTCTAGGCGGGGAGCTCAAGCTTATTGCTTTTTCAAACACGGTCTACACCTCTCAGGTGCCGAGTTACAGGACGGTGAAAACAGTGAGTTTGTGTTAGACGCGAATCGTGCTGGGATTTATGCTCTAGGCTGGGAGCGCAAGCGTAATGCTTTTTCAAACACGGTCTACACCTCTCAGGTGCCGAGGTACAGGACGGTGAAAACAGTGAGTTTGTGTTAGACGCGAATCGTGCTCTGAATTATGCTCTAGGCGGGGAGCTCAAGCTTAATGCTTTTTCAAACACGGTCTACACCTCTCAGGTGCCGAGTTACAGGACGGTGAAAACAGTGAGTTTGTGTTAGACGCGAATCGTGCTCTGATTCATGCTCTAGGCTGGAAGCTCAAGCTTATTACTTTTTCAAACACGGTCTACACCTCTCAGGTGCCGAGTTACAGGACGGTGAAAACAGTGAGTTTGTGTTAGACGCGAATCGTGCTCTGATTCATGCTCTAGGCTGGAAGCTCAAGCTTATTGCTTTTTCAAACACGGTCTACACCTCTCGGGTGCCGAGGTACAGGACGGTGAAAACAGTGAGTTTGTGTTAGACGCGAATCGTGCTCTGATTCATGTTCTAGGCGGGGAGCGCAAGCTTATTGCTTTTTCAAACACGGTCTACACCTCTCAGGTGCCGAGTTACAGGACGGTGAAAACAGTGAGTTTGTGTTAGACGCGAATCGTGCTCTGATTCATGCTCTAGGCTGGGAGCTCAAGCTTATTGCTTTTTCAAACACGGTCTACACCTCTCAGGTGCCGAGGTACAGGACGGTGAAAACAGTGAGTTTGTGTTAGACGCGAATCGTGCTCTGAATTATGCTCTAGGCTGGAAGCTCAAGCTTATTACTTTTTCAAACACGGTCTACACCTCTCAGGTAACGAATTACAGGACGGTGAAAACACTGAGTTTGTGTTAGACGCGAATCGTGCTCTGATTCATGCTCTAGGCGGGGAGCGCAAGCTTATTGCTTTTTCAAACACGGTCTACACCTCTCAGGTGCCGAGTTACAGGACGGTGAAAACAGTGAGTTTGTGTTAGACGCGAATCGTGCTCTGATTCATGCTCTAGGCTGGGAGCGCAAGCTTATTGCTTTTTCAAACACGGTCTACACCTCTCAGGTGCCGAGTTACAGGACGGTGAAAACAGTGAGTTTGCGTTAGACGCGAATCGTGCTCTGATTCATGCTCTAGGCGGGGAGCTCAAGCTTATTGCTTTTTCAAACACGGTCTACACCTCTCAGGTGCCGAGTTACAGGACGGTGAAAACAGCGAGTTTGTGTTAGACGCGAATCGTGCTCTGATTCATGCTCTAGGCTGGGAGCGGAAGCTTATTGCTTTTTCAAACACGGTCTACACCTCTCAGGTGCCGAGTTACAGGACGGTGAAAACAGTGAGTTTGTGTTAGACGCGAATCGTGCTCTGATTCATGCTCTAGGCTGGGAGCGCAAGCGTAATGCTTTTTCAAACACGGTCTACACCTCTCAGGTGCCGAGGTACAGGACGGTGAAAACAGTGAGTTTGTGTTAGACGCGAATCGTGCTCTGATTCATGCTCTAGGCTGGGAGCGCAAGCTTATTGCTTTTTCAAACACGGTCTACACCTCTCAGGTGCCGAGTTACAGGACGGTGAAAACAGTGAGTTTGTGTTAGACGCGAATCGTGCTCTGATTCATGCTCTAGGCTGGGAGCGCAAGCTTATTGCTTTTTCAAACACGGTCTACACCTCTCAGGTGCCGAGTTACAGGACGGTGAAAACAGTGAGTTTGTGTTAGACGCGAATCGTGCTCTGATTCATGCTCTAGGCTGGGAGCTAAAGCTTATTGCTTTTTCAAACACGGTCTACACCTCTCAGGTGCCGAGTTACAGGACGGTGAAAACAGTGAGTTTGTGTTAGACGCGAATCGTGCTCTGATTCATGCTCTAGGCTGGGAGCGCAAGCTTTTTGCTTTTTCAAACACGGTCTACATCTCTCTGGTGCCGAGTTACAGAACGGTGAAAACACTGAGTTTGTGTTAGACGCGAATCGTGCTCTGATTCATGCTCTAGGCTGGGAGCGCAAGCTTTTTGCTTTTTCAAACACGGTCTACACCTCTCAGGTGCCGAGGTACAGGACGGTGAAAACAGTGAGTTTGTGTTAGACGCGAATCGTGCTCTGATTCATGCTCTAGGCTGCGAGCGCAAGCTTATTGCTTTTTCAAACACGGTCTACACCTCTCAGGTGCCGAGTTACAGGACGGTGAAAATAGTGAGTTTGTGTTAGACGCGAATCGTGCTCTGATTCATGCTCTAGGCTGGGAGTGCAAGCTTATTGCTTTTTCAAACACGGTCTACATCTTTCAGGTGCCGAGTTACAGGACTGTGAAAACAGTGAGTTTGTGTTAGACGCGAATCGTGCTCTGATTCATGCTCTAGGCTGGGAGCTAAAGCTTATTGCTTTTTCAAACACGGTCTACTCTCAGGTGCCGAGTTACAGGACGGTGAAAACAGTGAGTTTGTGTTAGACGCGAATCGTGCTCTGATTCATGCTCTAGGCTGGGAGCGCAAGCTTATTGCTTTTTCAACACGGTCTACATCTCTCTGGTGCCGAGTTACAGAACGGTGAAAACAGTGAGTTTGTGTTAGACGCGAATCGTGCTCTGATTCATGCTCTAGGCTGGGAGCGCAAGCTTATTGCTTTTTCAAACACGGTCTACATCTCTCAGGTGCCGAGTTACAGGACGGTGAAAACTGTGAGTTTGTGTTAGACGCGAATCGTGCTTGGATTCATGCTCTAGGCTGGGAGCTAAAGCTTATTGCTTTTTCAAACACGGTCTACACCTCTCAGGTGCCGAATTACAGGACGGTGAAAACAGTGAGTTTGTGTTAGACGCGAATCGTGCTCTGATTCATGCTCTAGGCTGGGAGCGCAAGCTTATTGCTTTTTCAAACACGGTCTACACCTCTCAGGTGCCGAGTTACAGGACGGTGAAAACAGTGAGTTTGTGTTAGACGCGAATCGTGCTCTGATTCATGCTCTAGGCTGGGAGCTAAAGCTTATTGCTTTTTCAAACACGGTCTACTCCTCTCAGGTGCCGAGTTACAGGACGGTGAAAACAGTGAGTTTGTGTTAGACGCGAATCGTGCTCTGATTCATGCTCTAGGCTGGGAGCGCAAGCTTATTGCTTTTTCAAACACGGTATACACCTCTCAGGTGCCGAGTTACAGGACGGTGAAAACAGTGAGTTTGTGTTAGACGCGAATCGTGCTTGGATTCATGCTCTAGGCTGGGAGCGCAAGCGTAATGCTTTTTCAAACACGGTCTACACCTCTCAGGTGCCGAGGTACAGGACGGTGAAAACAGTGAGTTTGTGTTAGACGCGAACCGTGCTCTGATTCATGCTCTAGGCTGGGATCTAAAGCTTATTGCTTTTTCAAACACGGTCTACACCTCTCAGGTGCCGAGTTACAGGACGGTGAAAACAGTGAGTTTGTGTTAGACGCGAATCGTGCTCTGATTCATGCTCTAGGCTGGGAGCGCAAGCTTTTTGCTTTTTCAAACACGGTCTACATCTCTCTGGTGCCGAGTTACAGAACGGTGAAAACAGTGAGTTTGTGTTAGACGCGAATCGTGCTCTGATTCATGCTCTAGGCTGGGAGCGCAAGCTTTTTGCTTTTTCAAACACGGTCTACACCTCTCAGGTGCCGAGGTACAGGACGGTGAAAGCAATGAGTTTGTGTTAGACGCGAATCGTGCTCTGATTCATGCTCTAGGCTGCGAGCGCAAGCTTATTGCTTTTTCAAACACGGTCTACACCTCTCAGGTGCCGAGTTACAGGACGGTGAAAACAGTGAGTTTGTGTTAGACGCGAATCGTGCTCTGATTCATGCTCTAGGCTGGGAGCTAAAGCTTATTGCTTTTTCAAACACGGTCTACATCTCTCTGGTGCCGAGTTACAGAACGGTGAAAGCAGTGAGTTTGTGTTAGACGCGAATCGTGCTCTGATTCATGCTCTAGGCTGGGAGCGCAAGCGTAATGCTTTTTCAAACACGGTCTACACCTCTCAGGTGCCGAGGTACAGGACGGTGAAAACAGTGAGTTTGTGTTAGACGCGAATCGTGCTCTGATTCATGCTCTAGGCTGGGAGCGCAAGCTTATTGCTTTTTCAAACACGGTCTACACCTCTCAGGTGCCGAGTTACAGGACGGTGAAAACAGTGAGTTTGTGTTAGACGCGAATCGTGCTCTGATTCATGCTCTAGGCTGGGAGTGCAAGCTTATTGCTTTTTCAAACACGGTCTACATCTCTCAGGTGCCGAGTTACAGGACGGTGAAAACAGTGAGTTTGTGTTAGACGCGAATCGTGCTCTGATTCATGCTCTAGGCCGGGAGCTAAAGCTTATTGGTTTTTCAAACACGGTCTACACCTCTCAGGTGCCGAGTTACAGGACGGTGAAAACAGTGAGTTTGTGTTAGACGCGAATCGTGCTCTGATTCATGCTCTAGGCTGGGAGCTAAAGCTTATTGCTTTTTCAAACACGGTCTACGCCTCTCAGGTGCCGAGTTACAGGACGGTGAAAACAGTGAGTTTGTGTTAGACGCGAATCGTGCTCTGATTCATGCTCTAGGCTGGGAGCGCAAGCTTTTTGCTTTTTCAAACACGATCTACATCTCTCTGGTGCCGAGTTACAGAACGGTGAAAACAGTGAGTTTGTGTTAGACGCGAATCGTGCTCTGATTCATGCTCTAGGCTGGGAGCGCAAGCGTAATGCTTTTTCAAACACGGTCTACACCTCTCAGGTGCCGAGGTACAGGACGGGGAAAACAGTGAGTTTGTGTTAGACGCGAATCGTGCTCTGATTCATGCTCTAGGCTGGGAGCGCAAGCTTATTGCTTTTTCAAACACGGTCTACACCTCTCAGGTGCCGAGTTACAGGACGGTGAAAACAGTGAGTTTGTGTTAGACGCGAATCGTGCTCTGATTCATGCTCTAGGCTGGGAGCTAAAGCTTATTGCTTTTTCAAACACGGTCTACACCTCTCAGGTGCCGAGTTACAGGACGGTGAAAACAGTGAGTTTGTGTTAGACGCGAATCGTGCTCTGATTCATGCTCTAGGCTGGGAGCGCAAGCTTTTTGCTTTTTCAAACACGGTCTACATCTCTCTGGTGCCGAGTTACAGAACGGTGAAAACACTGAGTTTGTGTTAGACGCGAATCGTGCTCTGATTCATGCTCTAGGCTGGGAGCGCAAGCTTTTTGCTTTTTCAAACACGGTCTACACCTCTCAGGTGCCGAGGTACAGGACGGTGAAAACAGTGAGTTTGTGTTAGACGCGAATCGTGCTCTGATTCATGCTCTAGGCTGCGAGCGCAAGCTTATTGCTTTTTCAAACACGGTCTACACCTCTCAGGTGCCGAGTTACAGGACGGTGAAAATAGTGAGTTTGTGTTAGACGCGAATCGTGCTCTGATTCATGCTCTAGGCTGGGAGTGCAAGCTTATTGCTTTTTCAAACACGGTCTACATCTCTCAGGTGCCGAGTTACAGGACGGTGAAAACAGTGAGTTTGTGTTAGACGCGAATCGTGCTCTGATTCATGCTCTAGGCTGGGAGCTAAAGCTTATTGCTTTTTCAAACACGGTCTACTCCTCTCAGGTGCCGAGTTACAGGACGGTGAAAACAGTGAGTTTGTGTTAGACGCGAATCGTGCTCTGATTCATGCTCTAGGCTGGGAGCGCAAGCTTTTTGCTTTTTCAAACACGGTCTACATCTCTCTGGTGCCGAGTTACAGAACGGTGAAAACAGTGAGTTTGTGTTAGACGCGAATCGTGCTCTGATTCATGCTCTAGGCTGGGAGCGCAAGCTTTTTGCTTTTTCAAACACGGTCTACACCTCTCAGGTGCCGAGGTACAGGACGGTGAAAACAGTGAGTTTGTGTTAGACGCGAATCGTGCTCTGATTCATGCTCTAGGCTGCGAGCGCAAGCTTATTGCTTTTTCAAACACGGTCTACACCTCTCAGGTGCCGAGTTACAGGACGGTGAAAACAGTGAGTTTGTGTTAGACGCGAATCGTGCTCTGATTCATGCTCTAGGCTGGGAGTGCAAGCTTATTGCTTTTTCAAACACGGTCTACATCTCTCAGGTGCCGAGTTACAGGACGGTGAAAACAGTGAGTTTGTGTTAGACGCGAATCGTGCTCTGATTCATGCTCTAGGCCGGGAGCTAAAGCTTATTGGTTTTTCAAACACGGTCTACACCTCTCAGGTGCCGAGTTACAGGACGGTGAAAACAGTGAGTTTGTGTTAGACGCGAATCGTGCTCTGATTCATGCTCTAGGCTGGGAGCTAAAGCTTATTGCTTTTTCAAACACGGTCTACGCCTCTCAGGTGCCGAGTTACAGGACGGTGAAAACAGTGAGTTTGTGTTAGACGCGAATCGTGCTCTGATTCATGCTCTAGGCTGGGAGCGCAAGCTTTTTGCTTTTTCAAACACGATCTACATCTCTCTGGTGCCGAGTTACAGAACGGTGAAAACAGTGAGTTTGTGTTAGACGCGAATCGTGCTCTGATTCATGCTCTAGGCTGGGAGCGCAAGCGTAATGCTTTTTCAAACACGGTCTACACCTCTCAGGTGCCGAGGTACAGGACGGTGAAAACAGTGAGTTTGTGTTAGACGCGAATCGTGCTCTGATTCATGCTCTAGGCTGGGAGCGCAAGCTTATTGCTTTTTCAAACACGGTCTACACCTCTCAGGTGCCGAGTTACAGGACGGTGAAAACAGTGAGTTTGTGTTAGACGCGAATCGTGCTCTGATTCATGCTCTAGGCTGGGAGCGCAAGCTTATTGCTTTTTCAAACACGGTCTACACCTCTCAGGTGCCGAGTTACAGGACGGTGAAAACAGTGAGTTTGTGTTAGACGCGAATCGTGCTCTGATTCATGCTCTAGGCTGGGAGCTAAAGCTTATTGCTTTTTCAAACACGGTCTACACCTCTCAGGTGCCGAGTTACAGGACGGTGAAAACAGTGAGTTTGTGTTAGACGCGAATCGTGCTCTGATTCATGCTCTAGGCTGGGAGCGCAAGCTTTTTGCTTTTTCAAACACGGTCTACATCTCTCTGGTGCCGAGTTACAGAACGGTGAAAACACTGAGTTTGTGTTAGACGCGAATCGTGCTCTGATTCATGCTCTAGGCTGGGAGCGCAAGCTTTTTGCTTTTTCAAACACGGTCTACACCTCTCAGGTGCCGAGGTACAGGACGGTGAAAACAGTGAGTTTGTGTTAGACGCGAATCGTGCTCTGATTCATGCTCTAGGCTGCGAGCGCAAGCTTATTGCTTTTTCAAACACGGTCTACACCTCTCAGGTGCCGAGTTACAGGACGGTGAAAATAGTGAGTTTGTGTTAGACGCGAATCGTGCTCTGATTCATGCTCTAGGCTGGGAGTGCAAGCTTATTGCTTTTTCAAACACGGTCTACATCTCTCAGGTGCCGAGTTACAGGACTGTGAAAACAGTGAGTTTGTGTTAGACGCGAATCGTGCTCTGATTCATGCTCTAGGCTGGGAGCTAAAGCTTATTGCTTTTTCAAACACGGTCTACTCCTCTCAGGTGCCGAGTTACAGGACGGTGAAAACAGTGAGTTTGTGTTAGACGCGAATCGTGCTCTGATTCATGCTCTAGGCTGGGAGCGCAAGCTTTTTGCTTTTTCAAACACGGTCTACATCTCTCTGGTGCCGAGTTACAGAACGGTGAAAACAGTGAGTTTGTGTTAGACGCGAATCGTGCTCTGATTCATGCTCTAGGCTGGGAGCGCAAGCTTTTTGCTTTTTCAAACACGGTCTACACCTCTCAGGTGCCGAGGTACAGGACGGTGAAAACAGTGAGTTTGTGTTAGACGCGAATCGTGCTCTGATTCATGCTCTAGGCTGCGAGCGCAAGCTTATTGCTTTTTCAAACACGGTCTACACCTCTCAGGTGCCGAGTTACAGGACGGTGAAAACAGTGAGTCTGTGTTAGACGCGAATCGTGCTCTGATTCATGCTCTAGGCGGGGAGCTCAAGCTTATTGCTTTTTCAAACACGGTCTACACCTCTCAGGTGCCGAGTTACAGGACGGTGAAAACAGTGAGTTTGTGTTAGACGCGAATCGTGCTGGGATTTATGCTCTAGGCTGGGAGCGCAAGCGTAATGCTTTTTCAAACACGGTCTACACCTCTCAGGTGCCGAGGTACAGGACGGTGAAAACAGTGAGTTTGTGTTAGACGCGAATCGTGCTCTGAATTATGCTCTAGGCGGGGAGCTCAAGCTTAATGCTTTTTCAAACACGGTCTACACCTCTCAGGTGCCGAGTTACAGGACGGTGAAAACAGTGAGTTTGTGTTAGACGCGAATCGTGCTCTGATTCATGCTCTAGGCTGGAAGCTCAAGCTTATTACTTTTTCAAACACGGTCTACACCTCTCAGGTGCCGAGTTACAGGACGGTGAAAACAGTGAGTTTGTGTTAGACGCGAATCGTGCTCTGATTCATGCTCTAGGCTGGAAGCTCAAGCTTATTGCTTTTTCAAACACGGTCTACACCTCTCGGGTGCCGAGGTACAGGACGGTGAAAACAGTGAGTTTGTGTTAGACGCGAATCGTGCTCTGATTCATGTTCTAGGCGGGGAGCGCAAGCTTATTGCTTTTTCAAACACGGTCTACACCTCTCAGGTGCCGAGTTACAGGACGGTGAAAACAGTGAGTTTGTGTTAGACGCGAATCGTGCTCTGATTCATGCTCTAGGCTGGGAGCTCAAGCTTATTGCTTTTTCAAACACGGTCTACACCTCTCAGGTGCCGAGGTACAGGACGGTGAAAACAGTGAGTTTGTGTTAGACGCGAATCGTGCTCTGAATTATGCTCTAGGCTGGAAGCTCAAGCTTATTACTTTTTCAAACACGGTCTACACCTCTCAGGTAACGAATTACAGGACGGTGAAAACACTGAGTTTGTGTTAGACGCGAATCGTGCTCTGATTCATGCTCTAGGCGGGGAGCGCAAGCTTATTGCTTTTTCAAACACGGTCTACACCTCTCAGGTGCCGAGTTACAGGACGGTGAAAACAGTGAGTTTGTGTTAGACGCGAATCGTGCTCTGATTCATGCTCTAGGCTGGGAGCGCAAGCTTATTGCTTTTTCAAACACGGTCTACACCTCTCAGGTGCCGAGTTACAGGACGGTGAAAACAGTGAGTTTGCGTTAGACGCGAATCGTGCTCTGATTCATGCTCTAGGCGGGGAGCTCAAGCTTATTGCTTTTTCAAACACGGTCTACACCTCTCAGGTGCCGAGTTACAGGACGGTGAAAACAGCGAGTTTGTGTTAGACGCGAATCGTGCTCTGATTCATGCTCTAGGCTGGGAGCGGAAGCTTATTGCTTTTTCAAACACGGTCTACACCTCTCAGGTGCCGAGTTACAGGACGGTGAAAACAGTGAGTTTGTGTTAGACGCGAATCGTGCTCTGATTCATGCTCTAGGCTGGGAGCGCAAGCGTAATGCTTTTTCAAACACGGTCTACACCTCTCAGGTGCCGAGGTACAGGACGGTGAAAACAGTGAGTTTGTGTTAGACGCGAATCGTGCTCTGATTCATGCTCTAGGCTGGGAGCGCAAGCTTATTGCTTTTTCAAACACGGTCTACACCTCTCAGGTGCCGAGTTACAGGACGGTGAAAACAGTGAGTTTGTGTTAGACGCGAATCGTGCTCTGATTCATGCTCTAGGCTGGGAGCGCAAGCTTATTGCTTTTTCAAACACGGTCTACACCTCTCAGGTGCCGAGTTACAGGACGGTGAAAACAGTGAGTTTGTGTTAGACGCGAATCGTGCTCTGATTCATGCTCTAGGCTGGGAGCTAAAGCTTATTGCTTTTTCAAACACGGTCTACACCTCTCAGGTGCCGAGTTACAGGACGGTGAAAACAGTGAGTTTGTGTTAGACGCGAATCGTGCTCTGATTCATGCTCTAGGCTGGGAGCGCAAGCTTTTTGCTTTTTCAAACACGGTCTACATCTCTCTGGTGCCGAGTTACAGAACGGTGAAAACACTGAGTTTGTGTTAGACGCGAATCGTGCTCTGATTCATGCTCTAGGCTGGGAGCGCAAGCTTTTTGCTTTTTCAAACACGGTCTACACCTCTCAGGTGCCGAGGTACAGGACGGTGAAAACAGTGAGTTTGTGTTAGACGCGAATCGTGCTCTGATTCATGCTCTAGGCTGCGAGCGCAAGCTTATTGCTTTTTCAAACACGGTCTACACCTCTCAGGTGCCGAGTTACAGGACGGTGAAAATAGTGAGTTTGTGTTAGACGCGAATCGTGCTCTGATTCATGCTCTAGGCTGGGAGTGCAAGCTTATTGCTTTTTCAAACACGGTCTACATCTTTCAGGTGCCGAGTTACAGGACTGTGAAAACAGTGAGTTTGTGTTAGACGCGAATCGTGCTCTGATTCATGCTCTAGGCTGGGAGCTAAAGCTTATTGCTTTTTCAAACACGGTCTACTCCTCTCAGGTGCCGAGTTACAGGACGGTGAAAACAGTGAGTTTGTGTTAGACGCGAATCGTGCTCTGATTCATGCTCTAGGCTGGGAGCGCAAGCTTATTGCTTTTTCAACACGGTCTACATCTCTCTGGTGCCGAGTTACAGAACGGTGAAAACAGTGAGTTTGTGTTAGACGCGAATCGTGCTCTGATTCATGCTCTAGGCTGGGAGCGCAAGCTTATTGCTTTTTCAAACACGGTCTACATCTCTCAGGTGCCGAGTTACAGGACGGTGAAAACTGTGAGTTTGTGTTAGACGCGAATCGTGCTTGGATTCATGCTCTAGGCTGGGAGCTAAAGCTTATTGCTTTTTCAAACACGGTCTACACCTCTCAGGTGCCGAATTACAGGACGGTGAAAACAGTGAGTTTGTGTTAGACGCGAATCGTGCTCTGATTCATGCTCTAGGCTGGGAGCGCAAGCTTATTGCTTTTTCAAACACGGTCTACACCTCTCAGGTGCCGAGTTACAGGACGGTGAAAACAGTGAGTTTGTGTTAGACGCGAATCGTGCTCTGATTCATGCTCTAGGCTGGGAGCTAAAGCTTATTGCTTTTTCAAACACGGTCTACTCCTCTCAGGTGCCGAGTTACAGGACGGTGAAAACAGTGAGTTTGTGTTAGACGCGAATCGTGCTCTGATTCATGCTCTAGGCTGGGAGCGCAAGCTTATTGCTTTTTCAAACACGGTATACACCTCTCAGGTGCCGAGTTACAGGACGGTGAAAACAGTGAGTTTGTGTTAGACGCGAATCGTGCTTGGATTCATGCTCTAGGCTGGGAGCGCAAGCGTAATGCTTTTTCAAACACGGTCTACACCTCTCAGGTGCCGAGGTACAGGACGGTGAAAACAGTGAGTTTGTGTTAGACGCGAACCGTGCTCTGATTCATGCTCTAGGCTGGGATCTAAAGCTTATTGCTTTTTCAAACACGGTCTACACCTCTCAGGTGCCGAGTTACAGGACGGTGAAAACAGTGAGTTTGTGTTAGACGCGAATCGTGCTCTGATTCATGCTCTAGGCTGGGAGCGCAAGCTTTTTGCTTTTTCAAACACGGTCTACATCTCTCTGGTGCCGAGTTACAGAACGGTGAAAACAGTGAGTTTGTGTTAGACGCGAATCGTGCTCTGATTCATGCTCTAGGCTGGGAGCGCAAGCTTTTTGCTTTTTCAAACACGGTCTACACCTCTCAGGTGCCGAGGTACAGGACGGTGAAAGCAATGAGTTTGTGTTAGACGCGAATCGTGCTCTGATTCATGCTCTAGGCTGCGAGCGCAAGCTTATTGCTTTTTCAAACACGGTCTACACCTCTCAGGTGCCGAGTTACAGGACGGTGAAAACAGTGAGTTTGTGTTAGACGCGAATCGTGCTCTGATTCATGCTCTAGGCTGGGAGCTAAAGCTTATTGCTTTTTCAAACACGGTCTACATCTCTCTGGTGCCGAGTTACAGAACGGTGAAAGCAGTGAGTTTGTGTTAGACGCGAATCGTGCTCTGATTCATGCTCTAGGCTGGGAGCGCAAGCGTAATGCTTTTTCAAACACGGTCTACACCTCTCAGGTGCCGAGGTACAGGACGGTGAAAACAGTGAGTTTGTGTTAGACGCGAATCGTGCTCTGATTCATGCTCTAGGCTGGGAGCGCAAGCTTATTGCTTTTTCAAACACGGTCTACACCTCTCAGGTGCCGAGTTACAGGACGGTGAAAACAGTGAGTTTGTGTTAGACGCGAATCGTGCTCTGATTCATGCTCTAGGCTGGGAGTGCAAGCTTATTGCTTTTTCAAACACGGTCTACATCTCTCAGGTGCCGAGTTACAGGACGGTGAAAACAGTGAGTTTGTGTTAGACGCGAATCGTGCTCTGATTCATGCTCTAGGCCGGGAGCTAAAGCTTATTGGTTTTTCAAACACGGTCTACACCTCTCAGGTGCCGAGTTACAGGACGGTGAAAACAGTGAGTTTGTGTTAGACGCGAATCGTGCTCTGATTCATGCTCTAGGCTGGGAGCTAAAGCTTATTGCTTTTTCAAACACGGTCTACGCCTCTCAGGTGCCGAGTTACAGGACGGTGAAAACAGTGAGTTTGTGTTAGACGCGAATCGTGCTCTGATTCATGCTCTAGGCTGGGAGCGCAAGCTTTTTGCTTTTTCAAACACGATCTACATCTCTCTGGTGCCGAGTTACAGAACGGTGAAAACAGTGAGTTTGTGTTAGACGCGAATCGTGCTCTGATTCATGCTCTAGGCTGGGAGCGCAAGCGTAATGCTTTTTCAAACACGGTCTACACCTCTCAGGTGCCGAGGTACAGGACGGGGAAAACAGTGAGTTTGTGTTAGACGCGAATCGTGCTCTGATTCATGCTCTAGGCTGGGAGCGCAAGCTTATTGCTTTTTCAAACACGGTCTACACCTCTCAGGTGCCGAGTTACAGGACGGTGAAAACAGTGAGTTTGTGTTAGACGCGAATCGTGCTCTGATTCATGCTCTAGGCTGGGAGCGCAAGCTTATTGCTTTTTCAAACACGGTCTACACCTCTCAGGTGCCGAGTTACAGGACGGTGAAAACAGTGAGTTTGTGTTAGACGCGAATCGTGCTCTGATTCATGCTCTAGGCTGGGAGCTAAAGCTTATTGCTTTTTCAAACACGGTCTACACCTCTCAGGTGCCGAGTTACAGGACGGTGAAAACAGTGAGTTTGTGTTAGACGCGAATCGTGCTCTGATTCATGCTCTAGGCTGGGAGCGCAAGCTTTTTGCTTTTTCAAACACGGTCTACATCTCTCTGGTGCCGAGTTACAGAACGGTGAAAACACTGAGTTTGTGTTAGACGCGAATCGTGCTCTGATTCATGCTCTAGGCTGGGAGCGCAAGCTTTTTGCTTTTTCAAACACGGTCTACACCTCTCAGGTGCCGAGGTACAGGACGGTGAAAACAGTGAGTTTGTGTTAGACGCGAATCGTGCTCTGATTCATGCTCTAGGCTGCGAGCGCAAGCTTATTGCTTTTTCAAACACGGTCTACACCTCTCAGGTGCCGAGTTACAGGACGGTGAAAATAGTGAGTTTGTGTTAGACGCGAATCGTGCTCTGATTCATGCTCTAGGCTGGGAGTGCAAGCTTATTGCTTTTTCAAACACGGTCTACATCTCTCAGGTGCCGAGTTACAGGACGGTGAAAACAGTGAGTTTGTGTTAGACGCGAATCGTGCTCTGATTCATGCTCTAGGCTGGGAGCTAAAGCTTATTGCTTTTTCAAACACGGTCTACTCCTCTCAGGTGCCGAGTTACAGGACGGTGAAAACAGTGAGTTTGTGTTAGACGCGAATCGTGCTCTGATTCATGCTCTAGGCTGGGAGCGCAAGCTTTTTGCTTTTTCAAACACGGTATACATCTCTCTGGTGCCGAGTTACAGAACGGTGAAAACAGTGAGTTTGTGTTAGACGCGAATCGTGCTCTGATTCATGCTCTAGGCTGGGAGCGCAAGCTTTTTGCTTTTTCAAACACGGTCTACACCTCTCAGGTGCCGAGGTACAGGACGGTGAAAACAGTGAGTTTGTGTTAGACGCGAATCGTGCTCTGATTCATGCTCTAGGCTGCGAGCGCAAGCTTATTGCTTTTTCAAACACGGTCTACACCTCTCAGGTGCCGAGTTACAGGACGGTGAAAACAGTGAGTTTGTGTTAGACGCGAATCGTGCTCTGATTCATGCTCTAGGCTGGGAGTGCAAGCTTATTGCTTTTTCAAACACGGTCTACATCTCTCAGGTGCCGAGTTACAGGACGGTGAAAACAGTGAGTTTGTGTTAGACGCGAATCGTGCTCTGATTCATGCTCTAGGCCGGGAGCTAAAGCTTATTGGTTTTTCAAACACGGTCTACACCTCTCAGGTGCCGAGTTACAGGACGGTGAAAACAGTGAGTTTGTGTTAGACGCGAATCGTGCTCTGATTCATGCTCTAGGCTGGGAGCGCAAGCTTTTTGCTTTTTCAAACACGATCTACATCTCTCTGGTGCCGAGTTACAGAACGGTGAAAACAGTGAGTTTGTGTTAGACGCGAATCGTGCTCTGATTCATGCTCTAGGCTGGGAGCGCAAGCGTAATGCTTTTTCAAACACGGTCTACACCTCTCAGGTGCCGAGGTACAGGACGGGGAAAACAGTGAGTTTGTGTTAGACGCGAATCGTGCTCTGATTCATGCTCTAGGCTGGGAGCGCAAGCTTATTGCTTTTTCAAACACGGTCTACACCTCTCAGGTGCCGAGTTACAGGACGGTGAAAACAGTGAGTTTGTGTTAGACGCGAATCGTGCTCTGATTCATGCTCTAGGCTGGGAGCTAAAGCTTATTGCTTTTTCAAACACGGTCTACACCTCTCAGGTGCCGAGTTACAGGACGGTGAAAACAGTGAGTTTGTGTTAGACGCGAATCGTGCTCTGATTCATGCTCTAGGCTGGGAGCGCAAGCTTTTTGCTTTTTCAAACACGGTCTACATCTCTCTGGTGCCGAGTTACAGAACGGTGAAAACACTGAGTTTGTGTTAGACGCGAATCGTGCTCTGATTCATGCTCTAGGCTGGGAGCGCAAGCTTTTTGCTTTTTCAAACACGGTCTACACCTCTCAGGTGCCGAGGTACAGGACGGTGAAAACAGTGAGTTTGTGTTAGACGCGAATCGTGCTCTGATTCATGCTCTAGGCTGCGAGCGCAAGCTTATTGCTTTTTCAAACACGGTCTACACCTCTCAGGTGCCGAGTTACAGGACGGTGAAAACAGTGAGTTTGTGTTAGACGCGAATCGTGCTCTGATTCATGCTCTAGGCTGGGAGTGCAAGCTTATTGCTTTTTCAAACACGGTCTACATCTCTCAGGTGCCGAGTTACAGGACGGTGAAAACAGTGAGTTTGTGTTAGACGCGAATCGTGCTCTGATTCATGCTCTAGGCCGGGAGCTAAAGCTTATTGGTTTTTCAAACACGGTCTACACCTCTCAGGTGCCGAGTTACAGGACGGTGAAAACAGTGAGTTTGTGTTAGACGCGAATCGTGCTCTGATTCATGCTCTAGGCTGGGAGCGCAAGCTTTTTGCTTTTTCAAACACGATCTACATCTCTCTGGTGCCGAGTTACAGAACGGTGAAAACAGTGAGTTTGTGTTAGACGCGAATCGTGCTCTGATTCATGCTCTAGGCTGGGAGCGCAAGCGTAATGCTTTTTCAAACACGGTCTACACCTCTCAGGTGCCGAGGTACAGGACGGGGAAAACAGTGAGTTTGTGTTAGACGCGAATCGTGCTCTGATTCATGCTCTAGGCTGGGAGCGCAAGCTTATTGCTTTTTCAAACACGGTCTACACCTCTCAGGTGCCGAGTTACAGGACGGTGAAAACAGTGAGTTTGTGTTAGACGCGAATCGTGCTCTGATTCATGCTCTAGGCTGGGAGCTAAAGCTTATTGCTTTTTCAAACACGGTCTACACCTCTCAGGTGCCGAGTTACAGGACGGTGAAAACAGTGAGTTTGTGTTAGACGCGAATCGTGCTCTGATTCATGCTCTAGGCTGGGAGCGCAAGCTTTTTGCTTTTTCAAACACGGTCTACATCTCTCTGGTGCCGAGTTACAGAACGGTGAAAACACTGAGTTTGTGTTAGACGCGAATCGTGCTCTGATTCATGCTCTAGGCTGGGAGCGCAAGCTTTTTGCTTTTTCAAACACGGTCTACACCTCTCAGGTGCCGAGGTACAGGACGGTGAAAACAGTGAGTTTGTGTTAGACGCGAATCGTGCTCTGATTCATGCTCTAGGCTGCGAGCGCAAGCTTATTGCTTTTTCAAACACGGTCTACACCTCTCAGGTGCCGAGTTACAGGACGGTGAAAATAGTGAGTTTGTGTTAGACGCGAATCGTGCTCTGATTCATGCTCTAGGCTGGGAGTGCAAGCTTATTGCTTTTTCAAACACGGTCTACATCTCTCAGGTGCCGAGTTACAGGACGGTGAAAACAGTGAGTTTGTGTTAGACGCGAATCGTGCTCTGATTCATGCTCTAGGCTGGGAGCTAAAGCTTATTGCTTTTTCAAACACGGTCTACTCCTCTCAGGTGCCGAGTTACAGGACGGTGAAAACAGTGAGTTTGTGTTAGACGCGAATCGTGCTCTGATTCATGCTCTAGGCTGGGAGCGCAAGCTTTTTGCTTTTTCAAACACGGTCTACATCTCTCTGGTGCCGAGTTACAGAACGGTGAAAACAGTGAGTTTGTGTTAGACGCGAATCGTGCTCTGATTCATGCTCTAGGCTGGGAGCGCAAGCTTTTTGCTTTTTCAAACACGGTCTACACCTCTCAGGTGCCGAGGTACAGGACGGTGAAAACAGTGAGTTTGTGTTAGACGCGAATCGTGCTCTGATTCATGCTCTAGGCTGCGAGCGCAAGCTTATTGCTTTTTCAAACACGGTCTACACCTCTCAGGTGCCGAGTTACAGGACGGTGAAAACAGTGAGTTTGTGTTAGACGCGAATCGTGCTCTGATTCATGCTCTAGGCTGGGAGTGCAAGCTTATTGCTTTTTCAAACACGGTCTACATCTCTCAGGTGCCGAGTTACAGGACGGTGAAAACAGTGAGTTTGTGTTAGACGCGAATCGTGCTCTGATTCATGCTCTAGGCTGGGAGCGCAAGCTTTTTGCTTTTTCAAACACGGTCTACATCTCTCTGGTGCCGAGTTACAGAACGGTGAAAACACTGAGTTTGTGTTAGACGCGAATCGTGCTCTGATTCATGCTCTAGGCTGGGAGCGCAAGCTTTTTGCTTTTTCAAACACGGTCTACACCTCTCAGGTGCCGAGGTACAGGACGGTGAAAACAGTGAGTTTGTGTTAGACGCGAATCGTGCTCTGATTCATGCTCTAGGCTGCGAGCGCAAGCTTATTGCTTTTTCAAACACGGTCTACACCTCTCAGGTGCCGAGTTACAGGACGGTGAAAACAGTGAGTTTGTGTTAGACGCGAATCGTGCTCTGATTCATGCTCTAGGCTGGGAGTGCAAGCTTATTGCTTTTTCAAACACGGTCTACATCTCTCAGGTGCCGAGTTACAGGACGGTGAAAACAGTGAGTTTGTGTTAGACGCGAATCGTGCTCTGATTCATGCTCTAGGCTGGGAGCGCAAGCTTTTTGCTTTTTCAAACACGGTCTACATCTCTCTGGTGCCGAGTTACAGAACGGTGAAAACACTGAGTTTGTGTTAGACGCGAATCGTGCTCTGATTCATGCTCTAGGCTGGGAGCGCAAGCTTTTTGCTTTTTCAAACACGGTCTACACCTCTCAGGTGCCGAGGTACAGGACGGTGAAAACAGTGAGTTTGTGTTAGACGCGAATCGTGCTCTGATTCATGCTCTAGGCTGGGAGTGCAAGCTTATTGCTTTTTCAAACACGGTCTACATCTCTCAGGTGCCGAGTTACAGGACGGTGAAAACAGTGAGTTTGTGTTAGACGCGAATCGTGCTCTGATTCATGCTCTAGGCTGGGAGCTAAAGCTTATTGCTTTTTCAAACACGGTCTACTCCTCTCAGGTGCCGAGTTACAGGACGGTGAAAACAGTGAGTTTGTGTTAGACGCGAATCGTGCTCTGATTCATGCTCTAGGCTGGGAGCGCAAGCTTTTTGCTTTTTCAAACACGGTATACATCTCTCTGGTGCCGAGTTACAGAACGGTGAAAACAGTGAGTTTGTGTTAGACGCGAATCGTGCTCTGATTCATGCTCTAGGCTGGGAGCGCAAGCTTTTTGCTTTTTCAAACACGGTCTACACCTCTCAGGTGCCGAGGTACAGGACGGTGAAAACAGTGAGTTTGTGTTAGACGCGAATCGTGCTCTGATTCATGCTCTAGGCTGCGAGCGCAAGCTTATTGCTTTTTCAAACACGGTCTACACCTCTCAGGTGCCGAGTTACAGGACGGTGAAAACAGTGAGTTTGTGTTAGACGCGAATCGTGCTCTGATTCATGCTCTAGGCTGGGAGTGCAAGCTTATTGCTTTTTCAAACACGGTCTACATCTCTCAGGTGCCGAGTTACAGGACGGTGAAAACAGTGAGTTTGTGTTAGACGCGAATCGTGCTCTGATTCATGCTCTAGGCCGGGAGCTAAAGCTTATTGGTTTTTCAAACACGGTCTACACCTCTCAGGTGCCGAGTTACAGGACGGTGAAAACAGTGAGTTTGTGTTAGACGCGAATCGTGCTCTGATTCATGCTCTAGGCTGGGAGCTAAAGCTTATTGCTTTTTCAAACACGGTCTACGCCTCTCAGGTGCCGAGTTACAGGACGGTGAAAACAGTGAGTTTGTGTTAGACGCGAATCGTGCTCTGATTCATGCTCTAGGCTGGGAGCGCAAGCTTTTTGCTTTTTCAAACACGATCTACATCTCTCTGGTGCCGAGTTACAGAACGGTGAAAACAGTGAGTTTGTGTTAGACGCGAATCGTGCTCTGATTCATGCTCTAGGCTGGGAGCGCAAGCGTAATGCTTTTTCAAACACGGTCTACACCTCTCAGGTGCCGAGGTACAGGACGGGGAAAACAGTGAGTTTGTGTTAGACGCGAATCGTGCTCTGATTCATGCTCTAGGCTGGGAGCGCAAGCTTATTGCTTTTTCAAACACGGTCTACACCTCTCAGGTGCCGAGTTACAGGACGGTGAAAACAGTGAGTTTGTGTTAGACGCGAATCGTGCTCTGATTCATGCTCTAGGCTGGGAGCGCAAGCTTATTGCTTTTTCAAACACGGTCTACACCTCTCAGGTGCCGAGTTACAGGACGGTGAAAACAGTGAGTTTGTGTTAGACGCGAATCGTGCTCTGATTCATGCTCTAGGCTGGGAGCTAAAGCTTATTGCTTTTTCAAACACGGTCTACAGCTCTCAGGTGCCGAGTTACAGGACGGTGAAAACAGTGAGTTTGTGTTAGACGCGAATCGTGCTCTGATTCATGCTCTAGGCTGGGAGCGCAAGCTTTTTGCTTTTTCAAACACGGTCTACATCTCTCTGGTGCCGAGTTACAGAACGGTGAAAACACTGAGTTTGTGTTAGACGCGAATCGTGCTCTGATTCATGCTCTAGGCTGGGAGCGCAAGCTTTTTGCTTTTTCAAACACGGTCTACACCTCTCAGGTGCCGAGGTACAGGACGGTGAAAACAGTGAGTTTGTGTTAGACGCGAATCGTGCTCTGATTCATGCTCTAGGCTGCGAGCGCAAGCTTATTGCTTTTTCAAACACGGTCTACACCTCTCAGGTGCCGAGTTACAGGACGGTGAAAATAGTGAGTTTGTGTTAGACGCGAATCGTGCTCTGATTCATGCTCTAGGCTGGGAGTGCAAGCTTATTGCTTTTTCAAACACGGTCTACATCTCTCAGGTGCCGAGTTACAGGACGGTGAAAACAGTGAGTTTGTGTTAGACGCGAATCGTGCTCTGATTCATGCTCTAGGCTGGGAGCTAAAGCTTATTGCTTTTTCAAACACGGTCTACTCCTCTCAGGTGCCGAGTTACAGGACGGTGAAAACAGTGAGTTTGTGTTAGACGCGAATCGTGCTCTGATTCATGCTCTAGGCTGGGAGCGCAAGCTTTTTGCTTTTTCAAACACGGTCTACATCTCTCTGGTGCCGAGTTACAGAACGGTGAAAACAGTGAGTTTGTGTTAGACGCGAATCGTGCTCTGATTCATGCTCTAGGCTGGGAGCGCAAGCTTTTTGCTTTTTCAAACACGGTCTACACCTCTCAGGTGCCGAGGTACAGGACGGTGAAAACAGTGAGTTTGTGTTAGACGCGAATCGTGCTCTGATTCATGCTCTAGGCTGCGAGCGCAAGCTTATTGCTTTTTCAAACACGGTCTACACCTCTCAGGTGCCGAGTTACAGGACGGTGAAAACAGTGAGTTTGTGTTAGACGCGAATCGTGCTCTGATTCATGCTCTAGGCTGGGAGTGCAAGCTTATTGCTTTTTCAAACACGGTCTACATCTCTCAGGTGCCGAGTTACAGGACGGTGAAAACAGTGAGTTTGTGTTAGACGCGAATCGTGCTCTGATTCATGCTCTAGGCCGGGAGCTAAAGCTTATTGGTTTTTCAAACACGGTCTACACCTCTCAGGTGCCGAGTTACAGGACGGTGAAAACAGTGAGTTTGTGTTAGACGCGAATCGTGCTCTGATTCATGCTCTAGGCTGGGAGCTAAAGCTTATTGCTTTTTCAAACACGGTCTACGCCTCTCAGGTGCCGAGTTACAGGACGGTGAAAACAGTGAGTTTGTGTTAGACGCGAATCGTGCTCTGATTCATGCTCTAGGCTGGGAGCGCAAGCTTTTTGCTTTTTCAAACACGATCTACATCTCTCTGGTGCCGAGTTACAGAACGGTGAAAACAGTGAGTTTGTGTTAGACGCGAATCGTGCTCTGATTCATGCTCTAGGCTGGGAGCGCAAGCGTAATGCTTTTTCAAACACGGTCTACACCTCTCAGGTGCCGAGGTACAGGACGGTGAAAACAGTGAGTTTGTGTTAGACGCGAATCGTGCTCTGATTCATGCTCTAGGCTGGGAGCGCAAGCTTATTGCTTTTTCAAACACGGTCTACACCTCTCAGGTGCCGAGTTACAGGACGGTGAAAACAGTGAGTTTGTGTTAGACGCGAATCGTGCTCTGATTCATGCTCTAGGCTGGGAGCGCAAGCTTATTGCTTTTTCAAACACGGTCTACACCTCTCAGGTGCCGAGTTACAGGACGGTGAAAACAGTGAGTTTGTGTTAGACGCGAATCGTGCTCTGATTCATGCTCTAGGCTGGGAGCTAAAGCTTATTGCTTTTTCAAACACGGTCTACACCTCTCAGGTGCCGAGTTACAGGACGGTGAAAACAGTGAGTTTGTGTTAGACGCGAATCGTGCTCTGATTCATGCTCTAGGCTGGGAGCGCAAGCTTTTTGCTTTTTCAAACACGGTCTACATCTCTCTGGTGCCGAGTTACAGAACGGTGAAAACACTGAGTTTGTGTTAGACGCGAATCGTGCTCTGATTCATGCTCTAGGCTGGGAGCGCAAGCTTTTTGCTTTTTCAAACACGGTCTACACCTCTCAGGTGCCGAGGTACAGGACGGTGAAAACAGTGAGTTTGTGTTAGACGCGAATCGTGCTCTGATTCATGCTCTAGGCTGCGAGCGCAAGCTTATTGCTTTTTCAAACACGGTCTACACCTCTCAGGTGCCGAGTTACAGGACGGTGAAAATAGTGAGTTTGTGTTAGACGCGAATCGTGCTCTGATTCATGCTCTAGGCTGGGAGTGCAAGCTTATTGCTTTTTCAAACACGGTCTACATCTCTCAGGTGCCGAGTTACAGGACTGTGAAAACAGTGAGTTTGTGTTAGACGCGAATCGTGCTCTGATTCATGCTCTAGGCTGGGAGCTAAAGCTTATTGCTTTTTCAAACACGGTCTACTCCTCTCAGGTGCCGAGTTACAGGACGGTGAAAACAGTGAGTTTGTGTTAGACGCGAATCGTGCTCTGATTCATGCTCTAGGCTGGGAGCGCAAGCTTTTTGCTTTTTCAAACACGGTCTACATCTCTCTGGTGCCGAGTTACAGAACGGTGAAAACAGTGAGTTTGTGTTAGACGCGAATCGTGCTCTGATTCATGCTCTAGGCTGGGAGCGCAAGCTTTTTGCTTTTTCAAACACGGTCTACACCTCTCAGGTGCCGAGGTACAGGACGGTGAAAACAGTGAGTTTGTGTTAGACGCGAATCGTGCTCTGATTCATGCTCTAGGCTGCGAGCGCAAGCTTATTGCTTTTTCAAACACGGTCTACACCTCTCAGGTGCCGAGTTACAGGACGGTGAAAACAGTGAGTCTGTGTTAGACGCGAATCGTGCTCTGATTCATGCTCTAGGCGGGGAGCTCAAGCTTATTGCTTTTTCAAACACGGTCTACACCTCTCAGGTGCCGAGTTACAGGACGGTGAAAACAGTGAGTTTGTGTTAGACGCGAATCGTGCTGGGATTTATGCTCTAGGCTGGGAGCGCAAGCGTAATGCTTTTTCAAACACGGTCTACACCTCTCAGGTGCCGAGGTACAGGACGGTGAAAACAGTGAGTTTGTGTTAGACGCGAATCGTGCTCTGAATTATGCTCTAGGCGGGGAGCTCAAGCTTAATGCTTTTTCAAACACGGTCTACACCTCTCAGGTGCCGAGTTACAGGACGGTGAAAACAGTGAGTTTGTGTTAGACGCGAATCGTGCTCTGATTCATGCTCTAGGCTGGAAGCTCAAGCTTATTACTTTTTCAAACACGGTCTACACCTCTCAGGTGCCGAGTTACAGGACGGTGAAAACAGTGAGTTTGTGTTAGACGCGAATCGTGCTCTGATTCATGCTCTAGGCTGGAAGCTCAAGCTTATTGCTTTTTCAAACACGGTCTACACCTCTCGGGTGCCGAGGTACAGGACGGTGAAAACAGTGAGTTTGTGTTAGACGCGAATCGTGCTCTGATTCATGTTCTAGGCGGGGAGCGCAAGCTTATTGCTTTTTCAAACACGGTCTACACCTCTCAGGTGCCGAGTTACAGGACGGTGAAAACAGTGAGTTTGTGTTAGACGCGAATCGTGCTCTGATTCATGCTCTAGGCTGGGAGCTCAAGCTTATTGCTTTTTCAAACACGGTCTACACCTCTCAGGTGCCGAGGTACAGGACGGTGAAAACAGTGAGTTTGTGTTAGACGCGAATCGTGCTCTGAATTATGCTCTAGGCTGGAAGCTCAAGCTTATTACTTTTTCAAACACGGTCTACACCTCTCAGGTAACGAATTACAGGACGGTGAAAACACTGAGTTTGTGTTAGACGCGAATCGTGCTCTGATTCATGCTCTAGGCGGGGAGCGCAAGCTTATTGCTTTTTCAAACACGGTCTACACCTCTCAGGTGCCGAGTTACAGGACGGTGAAAACAGTGAGTTTGTGTTAGACGCGAATCGTGCTCTGATTCATGCTCTAGGCTGGGAGCGCAAGCTTATTGCTTTTTCAAACACGGTCTACACCTCTCAGGTGCCGAGTTACAGGACGGTGAAAACAGTGAGTTTGCGTTAGACGCGAATCGTGCTCTGATTCATGCTCTAGGCGGGGAGCTCAAGCTTATTGCTTTTTCAAACACGGTCTACACCTCTCAGGTGCCGAGTTACAGGACGGTGAAAACAGCGAGTTTGTGTTAGACGCGAATCGTGCTCTGATTCATGCTCTAGGCTGGGAGCGGAAGCTTATTGCTTTTTCAAACACGGTCTACACCTCTCAGGTGCCGAGTTACAGGACGGTGAAAACAGTGAGTGTGTGTTAGACGCGAATCGTGCTCTGATTCATGCTCTAGGCGGGGAGCTCAAGCTTATTGCTTTTTCAAACACGGTCTACACCTCTCAGGTGCCGAGTTACAGGACGGTGAAAACAGTGAGTTTGTGTTAGACGCGAATCGCGCTCTGATTCATGCTGTAGGCTGGGAGCTCAAGCTTATTGCTTTTTCAAACACGGTCTACACCTCTCAGGTGCCGAGTTACAGGACGGTGAAAACAGTGAGTTTGTGTTAGACGCGAATCGTGCTCTGATTCTTGCTCTAGGCTGGGAGCTCAAGCTTATTGCTTTTTCAAACACGGTCTACACCTCTCAGGTGCCGAGTTACAGGACGGTGAAAACAGTGAGTTTGTGTTAGACGCGAATCGTGCTCTGATTCATGCTCTAGGCGGGGAGCTCAAGCTTATTGCTTTTTCAAACACGGTCTACACCTCTCAGGTGCCGAGTTACAGGACGGTGAAAACAGCGAGTTTGTGTTAGACGCGAATCGTGCTCTGATTCATGCTCTAGGCTGGGAGCGCAAGCTTATTGCTTTTTCAAACACGGTCTACACCTCTCAGGTGCCGAGTTACAGGACGGTGAAAACAGTGAGTTTGTGTTAGACGCGAATCGTGCTCTGATTCATGCTCTAGGCGGGGAGCGCAAGCTTATTGCTTTTTCAAACACGGTCTACACCTCTCAGGTGCCGAGTTACAGGACGGTGAAAACAGTGAGTTTGTGTTAGACGCGAATCGTGCTCTGATTCATGCTCTAGGCTGGGAGCTCAAGCTTATTGCTTTTTCAAACACGGTCTACACCTCTCAGGTGCCGAGTTACAGGACGGTGAAAACAGTGAGTTTGTGTTAGACGCGAATCGTGCTCTGATTCATGCTCTAGGCTGGGAGCTCAAGCTTATTGCTTTTTCAAACACGGTCTACACCTCTCAGGTGCCGAGTTACAGGACGGTGAAAACAGTGAGTTTGTGTTAGACGCGAATCGTGCTCTGATTCATACTCTAGGCTGGGAGCTCAAGCTTATTGCTTTTTCAAACACGGTCTACACCTCTCAGGTGCCGAGTTACAGGACGGTGAAAACAGTGAGTTTGTGTTAGACGCGAATCGTGCTCTGATTCATGCTCTAGGCTGGGAGCGCAAGCTTATTGCTTTTTCAAACACGGTCTACACCTCTCAGGTGCCGAGTTACAGGACGGTGAAAACAGTGAGTTTGTGTTAGACGCGAATCGTGCTCTGATTCATGCTCTAGGCGGGGAGCTCAAGCTTATTGCTTTTTCAAACACGGTCTACACCTCTCAGGTGCCGAGTTACAGGACGGTGAAAACAGTGAGTTTGTGTTAGACGCGAATCGTGCTCTGATTCATGCTCTAGGCTGGGAGCGCAAGCTTATTGCTTTTTCAAACACGGTCTACACCTCTCAGGTGCCGAGTTACAGGACGGTGAAAACACTGAGTTTGTGTTAGACGCGAATCGTGCTTGGATTCATGCTCTAGGCTGGGAGCGCAAGCGTAATGCTTTTTCAAACACGGTCTACACCTCTCAGGTGCCGAGGTACAGGACGGTGAAAACAGTGAGTTTGTGTTAGACGCGAACCGTGCTCTGATTCATGCTCTAGGCTGGGAGCTAAAGCTTATTGCTTTTTCAAACACGGTCAACACCTCTCAGGTGCCGAGTTACAGGACGGTGAAAACAGTGAGTTTGTGTTAGACGCGAATCGTGCTCTGATTCATGCTCTAGGCTGGGAGCGCAAGCTTTTTGCTTTTTCAAACACGGTCTACATCTCTCTGGTGCCGAGTTACAGAACGGTGAAAACAGTGAGTTTGTGTTAGACGCGAATCGTGCTCTGATTCATGCTCTAGGCTGGGAGCGCAAGCTTTTTGCTTTTTCAAACAGGGTCTACACCTCTCAGGTGCCGAGGTACAGGACGGTGAAAACAATGAGTTTGTGTTAGACGCGAATCGTGCTCTGATTCATGCTCTAGGCTGCGAGCGCAAGCTTATTGCTTTTTCAAACACGGTCTACACCTCTCAGGTGCCGAGTTACAGGACGGTGAAAACAGTGAGTTTGTGTTAGACGCGAATCGTGCTCTGATTCATGCTCTAGGCTGGGAGCGCAAGCGTAATGCTTTTTCAAACACGGTCTACACCTCTCAGGTGCCGAGGTACAGGACGGTGAAAACAGTGAGTTTGTGTTAGACGCGAATCGTGCTCTGATTCATGCTCTAGGCTGGGAGCGCAAGCTTATTGCTTTTTCAAACACGGTCTACACCTCTCAGGTGCCGAGTTACAGGACGGTGAAAACAGTGAGTTTGTGTTAGACGCGAATCGTGCTCTGATTCATGCTCTAGGCTGGGAGTGCAAGCTTATTGCTTTTTCAAACACGGTCTACATCTCTCAGGTGCCGAGTTACAGGACGGTGAAAACAGTGAGTTTGTGTTAGACGCGAATCGTGCTCTGATTCATGCTCTAGGCCGGGAGCTAAAGCTTATTGGTTTTTCAAACACGGTCTACACCTCTCAGGTGCCGAGTTACAGGACGGTGAAAACAGTGAGTTTGTGTTAGACGCGAATCGTGCTCTGATTCTTGCTCTAGGCTGGGAGCGCAAGCTTTTTGCTTTTTCAAACACGGTCTACATCTCTCTGGTGCCGAGTTACAGAACGGTGAAAACAGTGAGTTTGTGTTAGACGCGAATCGTGCTCTGATTCATGCTCTAGGCTGGGAGCGCAAGCTTTTTGCTTTTTCAAACACGGTCTACACCTCTCAGGTGCCGAGGTACAGGACGGTGAAAACAGTGAGTTTGTGTTAGACGCGAATCGTGCTTTGATTCATGCTCTAGGCTGCGAGCGCAGGCTTATTGCTTTTTCAAACACGGTCTACACCTCTCAGGTGCCGAGTTACAGGACGGTGAAAACAGTGAGTTTGTGTTAGACGCGAATCGTGCTCTGATTCATGCTCTAGGCGGGGAGCTCAAGCTTATTGCTTTTTCAAACACGGTCTACACCTCTCAGGTGCCGAGTTACAGGACGGTGAAAACAGTGAGTTTGTGTTAGACGCGAATCGTGCTGGGATTTATGCTCTAGGCTGGAAGCTCAAGCTTATTACTTTTTCAAACACGGTCTACACCTCTCAGGTGCCGAGTTACAGGACGGTGAAAACAGTGAGTTTGTGTTAGACGCGAATCGTGCTCTGATTCATGCTCTAGGCTGGAAGCTCAAGCTTATTACTTTTTCAAACACGGTCTACACCTCTCAGGTGCCGAGTTACAGGACGGTGAAAACAGTGAGTTTGTGTTAGACGCGAATCGTGCTCTGATTCATGTTCTAGGCGGGGAGCGCAAGCTTATTGCTTTTTCAAACACGGTCTACACCTCTCAGGTGCCGAGTTACAGGACGGTGAAAACAGTGAGTTTGTGTTAGACGCGAATCGTGCTCTGATTCATGCTCTAGGCTGGGAGCTCAAGCTTATTGCTTTTTCAAACACGGTCTACACCTCTCAGGTGCCGAGGTACAGGACGGTGAAAACAGTGAGTTTGTGTTAGACGCGAATCGTGCTCTGATTCATGTTCTAGGCGGGGAGCGCAAGCTTATTGCTTTTTCAAACACGGTCTACACCTCTCAGGTGCCGAGTTACAGGACGGTGAAAACAGTGAGTTTGTGTTAGACGCGAATCGTGCTCTGATTCATGCTCTAGGCTGGGAGCTCAAGCTTATTGCTTTTTCAAACACGGTCTACACCTCTCAGGTGCCGAGGTACAGGACGGTGAAAACAGTGAGTTTGTGTTAGACGCGAATCGTGCTCTGAATTATGCTCTAGGCTGGAAGCTCAAGCTTATTACTTTTTCAAACACGGTCTACACCTCTCAGGTAACGAATTACAGGACGGTGAAAACACTGAGTTTGTGTTAGACGCGAATCGTGCTCTGATTCATGCTCTAGGCGGGGAGCGCAAGCTTATTGCTTTTTCAAACACGGTCTACACCTCTCAGGTGCCGAGTTACAGGACGGTGAAAACAGTGAGTTTGTGTTAGACGCGAATCGTGCTCTGATTCATGCTCTAGGCTGGGAGCGCAAGCTTATTGCTTTTTCAAACACGGTCTACACCTCTCAGGTGCCGAGTTACAGGACGGTGAAAACAGTGAGTTTGTGTTAGACGCGAATCGTGCTCTGATTCATGCTCTAGGCGGGGAGCTCAAGCTTATTGCTTTTTCAAACACGGTCTACACCTCTCAGGTGCCGAGTTACAGGACGGTGAAAACAGCGAGTTTGTGTTAGACGCGAATCGTGCTCTGATTCATGCTCTAGGCTGGGAGCGGAAGCTTATTGCTTTTTCAAACACGGTCTACACCTCTCAGGTGTAGAGTTACAGGACGGTGAATACAGTGAGTGTGTGTTAGACGCGAATCGTGCTCTGATTCATGCTCTAGGCGGGGAGCTCAAGCTTATTGCTTTTTCAAACACGGTCTACACCTCTCAGGTGCCGAGTTACAGGACGGTGAAAACAGTGAGTTTGTGTTAGACGCGAATCGCGCTCTGATTCATGCTGTAGGCTGGGAGCTCAAGCTTATTGCTTTTTCAAACACGGTCTACACCTCTCAGGTGCCGAGTTACAGGACGGTGAAAACAGTGAGTTTGTGTTAGACGCGAATCGTGCTCTGATTCATGCTCTAGGCGGGGAGCTCAAGCTTATTGCTTTTTCAAACACGGTCTACACCTCTCAGGTGCCGAGTTACAGGACGGTGAAAACAGTGAGTTTGTGTTAGACGCGAATCGTGCTCTGATTCATGCTCTAGGCGGGGAGCTCAAGCTTATTGCTTTTTCAAACACGGTCTACACCTCTCAGGTGCCGAGTTACAGGACGGTGAAAACAGCGAGTTTGTGTTAGACGCGAATCGTGCTCTGATTCATGCTCTAGGCTGGGAGCGCAAGCTTATTGCTTTTTCAAACACGGTCTACACCTCTCAGGTGCCGAGTTACAGGACGGTGAAAACAGTGAGTTTGTGTTAGACGCGAATCGTGCTCTGATTCATGCTCTAGGCGGGGAGCGCAAGCTTATTGCTTTTTCAAACACGGTCTACACCTCTCAGGTGCCGAGTTACAGGACGGTGAAAACAGTGAGTTTGTGTTAGACGCGAATCGTGCTCTGATTCATGCTCTAGGCTGGGAGCTCAAGCTTATTGCTTTTTCAAACACGGTCTACACCTCTCAGGTGCCGAGTTACAGGACGGTGAAAACAGTGAGTTTGTGTTAGACGCGAATCGTGCTCTGATTCATGCTCTAGGCTGGGAGCTCAAGCTTATTGCTTTTTCAAACACGGTCTACACCTCTCAGGTGCCGAGTTACAGGACGGTGAAAACAGTGAGTTTGTGTTAGACGCGAATCGTGCTCTGATTCATACTCTAGGCTGGGAGCTCAAGCTTATTGCTTTTTCAAACACGGTCTACACCTCTCAGGTGCCGAGTTACAGGACGGTGAAAACAGTGAGTTTGTGTTAGACGCGAATCGTGCTCTGATTCATGCTCTAGGCTGGGAGCGCAAGCTTATTGCTTTTTCAAACACGGTCTACACCTCTCAGGTGCCGAGTTACAGGACGGTGAAAACAGTGAGTTTGTGTTAGACGCGAATCGTGCTCTGATTCATGCTCTAGGCGGGGAGCTCAAGCTTATTGCTTTTTCAAACACGGTCTACACCTCTCAGGTGCCGAGTTACAGGACGGTGAAAACAGCGAGTTTGTGTTAGACGCGAATCGTGCTCTGATTCATGCTCTAGGCTGGGAGCGGAAGCTTATTGCTTTTTCAAACACGGTCTACACCTCTCAGGTGCCGAGTTACAGGACGGTGAAAACAGTGAGTGTGTGTTAGACGCGAATCGTGCTCTGATTCATGCTCTAGGCTGGGAGCTCAAGCTTATTGCTTTTTCAAACACGGTCTACACCTCTCAGGTGCCGAGTTACAGGACGGTGAAAACAGTGAGTTTGTGTTAGACGCGAATCGTGCTCTGATTCATGCTCTAGGCTGGGAGCTCAAGCTTATTGCTTTTTCAAACACGGTCTACACCTCTCAGGTGCCGAGTTACAGGACGGTGAAAACAGTGAGTTTGTGTTAGACGCGAATGGTGCTGGGATTTATGCTCTAGGCTGGGAGCGCAAGCGTAATGCTTTTTCAAACACGGTCTACACCTCTCAGGTGCCGAGGTACAGGACGGTGAAAACAGTGAGTTTGTGTTAGACGCGAATCGTGCTCTGAATTATGCTCTAGGCTGGAAGCTCAAGCTTATTACTTTTTCAAACACGGTCTACACCTCTCAGGTAACGAATTACAGGACGGTGAAAACACTGAGTTTGTGTTAGACGCGAATCGTGCTCTGATTCATGCTCTAGGCGGGGAGCTAAAGCTTATTGCTTTTTCAAACACGGTCTACGCCTCTCAGGTGCCGAGTTACAGGACGGTGAAAACAGTGAGTTTGTGTTAGACGCGAATCGTGCTCTGATTCATGCTCTAGGCTGGGAGCGCAAGCTTTTTGCTTTTTCAAACACGATGTACATCTCTCTGGTGCCGAGTTACAGAACGGTGAAAACAGTGAGTTTGTGTTAGACGCGAATCGTGCTCTGATTCATGCTCTAGGCTGGGAGCGCAAGCGTAATGCTTTTTCAAACACGGTCTACACCTCTCAGGTGCCGAGGTACAGGACGGTGAAAACAGTGAGTTTGTGTTAGACGCGAATCGTGCTCTGATTCATGCTCTAGGCTGGGAGCGCAAGCTTATTGCTTTTTCAAACACGGTCTACACCTCTCAGGTGCCGAGTTACAGGACGGTGAAAACAGTGAGTTTGTGTTAGACGCGAATCGTGCTCTGATTCATGCTCTAGGCTGGGAGCGCAAGCTTATTGCTTTTTCAAACACGGTCTACACCTCTCAGGTGCCGAGTTACAGGACGGTGAAAACAGTGAGTTTGTGTTAGACGCGAATCGTGCTCTGATTCATGCTCTAGGCTGGGAGCGCAAGCTTATTGCTTTTTCAAACACGGTCTACACCTCTCAGGTGCCGAATTACAGGACGGTGAAAACAGTGAGTTTGTGTTAGACGCGAATCGTGCTCTGATTCATGCTCTAGGCTGGGAGCGCAAGCTTTTTGCTTTTTCAAACACGGTCTACATCTCTCTGGTGCCGAGTTACAGAACGGTGAAAACAGTGAGTTTGTGTTAAACGCGAATCGTGCTCTGATTCATGCTCTAGGCTGGGAGCGCAAGCTTTTTGCTTTTTCAAACACGGTCTACACCTCTCAGGTGCCGAGGTACAGGACGGTGAAAACAGTGAGTTTGAGTTAGACGCGAATCGTGCTCTGATTCATGCTCTAGGCTGCGAGCGCAAGCTTATTGCTTTTTCAAACACGGTCTACACCTCTCAGGTGCCGAGTTACAGGACGGTGAAAATAGTGAGTTTGTGTTAGACGCGAATCGTGCTCTGATTCATGCTCTAGGCTGGGAGTGCAAGCTTATTGCTTTTTCAAACACGGTCTACATCTCTCAGGTGCCGAGTTACAGGACGGTGAAAGCAGTGAGTTTGTGTTAGACGCGAATCGTGCTCTGATTCATGCTCTAGAGGCTGGGAGCTAAAGCTTATTGCTTTTTCAAACACGGTCTACTCCTCTCAGGTGCCGAGTTACAGGACGGTGAAAACAGTGAGTTTGTGTTAGACGCGAATCGTGCTCTGATTCATGCTCTAGGCTGGGAGCGCAAGCTTTTTGCTTTTTCAAACACGGTCTACATCTCTCTGGTGCCGAGTTACAGAACGGTGAAAACAGTGAGTTTGTGTTAGACGCGAATCGTGCTCTGATTCATGCTCTAGGCTGGGAGCGCAAGCTTTTTGCTTTTTCAAACACGGTCTACACCTCTCAGGTGCCGAGGTACAGGACGGTGAAAACAGTGAGTTTGTGTTAGACGCGAATCGTGCTCTGATTCATGCTCTAGGCTGCGAGCGCAAGCTTATTGCTTTTTCAAACACGGTCTACACCTCTCAGGTCCCGAGTTACAGGACGGTGAAAACAGTGAGTTTGTGTTAGACGCGAATCGTGCTCTGATTCATGCTCTAGGCTGGGAGCTCAAGCTTATTGCTTTTTCAAACACGGTCTACACCTCTCAGGTGCCGAGGTACAGGACGGTGAAAACAGTGAGTTTGTGTTAGACGCGAATCGTGCTCTGATTCATGTTCTAGGCGGGGAGCGCAAGCTTATTGCTTTTTCAAACACGGTCTACACCTCTCAGGTGCCGAGTTACAGGACGGTGAAAACAGTGAGTTTGTGTTAGACGCGAATCGTGCTCTGATTCATGCTCTAGGCTGGGAGCTCAAGCTTATTGCTTTTTCAAACACGGTCTACACCTCTCAGGTGCCGAGGTACAGGACGGTGAAAACAGTGAGTTTGTGTTAGACGCGAATCGTGCTCTGAATTATGCTCTAGGCTGGAAGCTCAAGCTTATTACTTTTTCAAACACGGTCTACACCTCTCAGGTAACGAATTACAGGACGGTGAAAACACTGAGTTTGTGTTAGACGCGAATCGTGCTCTGATTCATGCTCTAGGCGGGGAGCGCAAGCTTATTGCTTTTTCAAACACGGTCTACACCTCTCAGGTGCCGAGTTACAGGACGGTGAAAACAGTGAGTTTGTGTTAGACGCGAATCGTGCTCTGATTCATGCTCTAGGCTGGGAGCGCAAGCTTATTGCTTTTTCAAACACGGTCTACACCTCTCAGGTGCCGAGTTACAGGACGGTGAAAACAGTGAGTTTGTGTTAGACGCGAATCGTGCTCTGATTCATGCTCTAGGCGGGGAGCTCAAGCTTATTGCTTTTTCAAACACGGTCTACACCTCTCAGGTGCCGAGTTACAGGACGGTGAAAACAGCGAGTTTGTGTTAGACGCGAATCGTGCTCTGATTCATGCTCTAGGCTGGGAGCGGAAGCTTATTGCTTTTTCAAACACGGTCTACACCTCTCAGGTGTAGAGTTACAGGACGGTGAATACAGTGAGTGTGTGTTAGACGCGAATCGTGCTCTGATTCATGCTCTAGGCGGGGAGCTCAAGCTTATTGCTTTTTCAAACACGGTCTACACCTCTCAGGTGCCGAGTTACAGGACGGTGAAAACAGTGAGTTTGTGTTAGACGCGAATCGCGCTCTGATTCATGCTGTAGGCTGGGAGCTCAAGCTTATTGCTTTTTCAAACACGATCTACACCTCTCAGGTGCCGAGTTACAGGACGGTGAAAACAGTGAGTTTGTGTTAGACGCGAATCGTGCTCTGATTCATGCTCTAGGCGGGGAGCTCAAGCTTATTGCTTTTTCAAACACGGTCTACACCTCTCAGGTGCCGAGTTACAGGACGGTGAAAACAGTGAGTTTGTGTTAGACGCGAATCGTGCTCTGATTCATGCTCTAGGCGGGGAGCTCAAGCTTATTGCTTTTTCAAACACGGTCTACACCTCTCAGGTGCCGAGTTACAGGACGGTGAAAACAGCGAGTTTGTGTTAGACGCGAATCGTGCTCTGATTCATGCTCTAGGCTGGGAGCGCAAGCTTATTGCTTTTTCAAACACGGTCTACACCTCTCAGGTGCCGAGTTACAGGACGGTGAAAACAGTGAGTTTGTGTTAGACGCGAATCGTGCTCTGATTCATGCTCTAGGCGGGGAGCGCAAGCTTATTGCTTTTTCAAACACGGTCTACACCTCTCAGGTGCCGAGTTACAGGACGGTGAAAACAGTGAGTTTGTGTTAGACGCGAATCGTGCTCTGATTCATGCTCTAGGCTGGGAGCTCAAGCTTATTGCTTTTTCAAACACGGTCTACACCTCTCAGGTGCCGAGTTACAGGACGGTGAAAACAGTGAGTTTGTGTTAGACGCGAATCGTGCTCTGATTCATGCTCTAGGCTGGGAGCTCAAGCTTATTGCTTTTTCAAACACGGTCTACACCTCTCAGGTGCCGAGTTACAGGACGGTGAAAACAGTGAGTTTGTGTTAGACGCGAATCGTGCTCTGATTCATACTCTAGGCTGGGAGCTCAAGCTTATTGCTTTTTCAAACACGGTCTACACCTCTCAGGTGCCGAGTTACAGGACGGTGAAAACAGTGAGTTTGTGTTAGACGCGAATCGTGCTCTGATTCATGCTCTAGGCTGGGAGCGCAAGCTTATTGCTTTTTCAAACACGGTCTACACCTCTCAGGTGCCGAGTTACAGGACGGTGAAAACAGTGAGTTTGTGTTAGACGCGAATCGTGCTCTGATTCATGCTCTAGGCGGGGAGCTCAAGCTTATTGCTTTTTCAAACACGGTCTACACCTCTCAGGTGCCGAGTTACAGGACGGTGAAAACAGCGAGTTTGTGTTAGACGCGAATCGTGCTCTGATTCATGCTCTAGGCTGGGAGCGGAAGCTTATTGCTTTTTCAAACACGGTCTACACCTCTCAGGTGCCGAGTTACAGGACGGTGAAAACAGTGAGTGTGTGTTAGACGCGAATCGTGCTCTGATTCATGCTCTAGGCTGGGAGCTCAAGCTTATTGCTTTTTCAAACACGGTCTACACCTCTCAGGTGCCGAGTTACAGGACGGTGAAAACAGTGAGTTTGTGTTAGACGCGAATCGTGCTCTGATTCATGCTCTAGGCTGGGAGCTCAAGCTTATTGCTTTTTCAAACACGGTCTACACCTCTCAGGTGCCGAGTTACAGGACGGTGAAAACAGTGAGTTTGTGTTAGACGCGAATGGTGCTGGGATTAATGCTCTAGGCTGGGAGCGCAAGCGTAATGCTTTTTCAAACACGGTCTACACCTCTCAGGTGCCGAGGTACAGGACGGTGAAAACAGTGAGTTTGTGTTAGACGCGAATCGTGCTCTGAATTATGCTCTAGGCTGGAAGCTCAAGCTTATTACTTTTTCAAACACGGTCTACACCTCTCAGGTAACGAATTACAGGACGGTGAAAACACTGAGTTTGTGTTAGACGCGAATCGTGCTCTGATTCATGCTCTAGGCGGGGAGCTAAAGCTTATTGCTTTTTCAAACACGGTCTACGCCTCTCAGGTGCCGAGTTACAGGACGGTGAAAACAGTGAGTTTGTGTTAGACGCGAATCGTGCTCTGATTCATGCTCTAGGCTGGGAGCGCAAGCTTTTTGCTTTTTCAAACACGATCTACATCTCTCTGGTGCCGAGTTACAGAACGGTGAAAACAGTGAGTTTGTGTTAGACGCGAATCGTGCTCTGATTCATGCTCTAGGCTGGGAGCGCAAGCGTAATGCTTTTTCAAACACGGTCTACACCTCTCAGGTGCCGAGGTACAGGACGGTGAAAACAGTGAGTTTGTGTTAGATGCGAATCGTGCTCTGATTCATGCTCTAGGCTGGGAGCGCAAGCTTATTGCTTTTTCAAACACGGTCTACACCTCTCAGGTGCCGAGTTACAGGACGGTGAAAACAGTGAGTTTGTGTTAGACGCGAATCGTGCTCTGATTCATGCTCTAGGCTGGGAGCGCAAGCTTATTGCTTTTTCAAACACGGTCTACACCTCTCAGGTGCCGAGTTACAGGACGGTGAAAACAGTGAGTTTGTGTTAGACGCGAATCGTGCTCTGATTCATGCTCTAGGCTGGGAGCGCAAGCTTATTGCTTTTTCAAACACGGTCTACACCTCTCAGGTGCCGAATTACAGGACGGTGAAAACAGTGAGTTTGTGTTAGACGCGAATCGTGCTCTGATTCATGCTCTAGGCTGGGAGCGCAAGCTTTTTGCTTTTTCAAACACGGTCTACATCTCTCTGGTGCCGAGTTACAGAACGGTGAAAACAGTGAGTTTGTGTTAAACGCGAATCGTGCTCTGATTCATGCTCTAGGCTGGGAGCGCAAGCTTTTTGCTTTTTCAAACACGGTCTACACCTCTCAGGTGCCGAGGTACAGGACGGTGAAAACAGTGAGTTTGAGTTAGACGCGAATCGTGCTCTGATTCATGCTCTAGGCTGCGAGCGCAAGCTTATTGCTTTTTCAAACACGGTCTACACCTCTCAGGTGCCGAGTTACAGGACGGTGAAAATAGTGAGTTTGTGTTAGACGCGAATCGTGCTCTGATTCATGCTCTAGGCTGGGAGTGCAAGCTTATTGCTTTTTCAAACACGGTCTACATCTCTCAGGTGCCGAGTTACAGGACGGTGAAAGCAGTGAGTTTGTGTTAGACGCGAATCGTGCTCTGATTCATGCTCTAGGCTGGGAGCTAAAGCTTATTGCTTTTTCAAACACGGTCTACTCCTCTCAGGTGCCGAGTTACAGGACGGTGAAAACAGTGAGTTTGTGTTAGACGCGAATCGTGCTCTGATTCATGCTCTAGGCTGGGAGCGCAAGCTTTTTGCTTTTTCAAACACGGTCTACATCTCTCTGGTGCCGAGTTACAGAACGGTGAAAACAGTGAGTTTGTGTTAGACGCGAATCGTGCTCTGATTCATGCTCTAGGCTGCGAGCGCAAGCTTATTGCTTTTTCAAACACGGTCTACACCTCTCAGGTCCCGAGTTACAGGACGGTGAAAACAGTGAGTTTGTGTTAGACGCGAATCGTGCTCTGATTCATGCTCTAGGCTGGGAGCTAAAGCTTATTGCTTTTTCAAACACGGTCTACGCCTCTCAGGTGCCGAGTTACAGGACGGTGAAAACAGTGAGTTTGTGTTAGACGCGAATCGTGCTCTGATTCATGCTCTAGGCTGGGAGCGCAAGCTTTTTGCTTTTTCAAACACGGTCTACATCTCTCTGGTGCCGAGTTACAGAACGGTGAAAACAGTGAGTTTGTGTTAGACGCGAATCGTGCTCTGATTCATGCTCTAGGCTGGGAGCGCAAGCGTAATGCTTTTTCAAACACGGTCTACACCTCTCAGGTGCCGAGGTACAGGACGGTGAAAACAGTGAGTTTGTGTTAGACGCGAATCGTGCTCTGATTCATGCTCTAGGCTGGGAGCGCAAGCTTATTGCTTTTTCAAACACGGTCTACACCTCTCAGGTGCCGAGTTACAGGACGGTGAAAACAGTGAGTTTGTGTTAGACGCGAATCGTGCTCTGATTCATGCTCTAGGCTGGGAGCGCAAGCTTATTGCTTTTTCAAACACGGTCTACACCTCTCAGGTGCCGAGTTACAGGACGGTGAAAACAGTGAGTTTGTGTTAGACGCGAATCGTGCTCTGATTCATGCTCTAGGCTTGGAGCTAAAGCTTATTGCTTTTTCAAACACGGTCTACTCCTCTCAGTTGCCGAGTTACAGGACGGTGAAAACAGTGAGTTTGTGTTAGACGCGAATCGTGCTCTGATTCATGCTCTAGGCTGGGAGCGCAAGCTTTTTGCTTTTTCAAACACGGTCTACATCTCTCTGGTGCCGAGTTACAGAACGGTGAAAACAGTGAGTTTGTGTTAGACGCGAATCGTGCTCTGATTCATGCTCTAGGCTGGGAGCGCAAGCTTTTTGCTTTTTCAAACACGGTCTACACCTCTCAGGTGCCGAGGTACAGGACGGTGAAAACAGTGAGTTTGTGTTAGACGCGAATCGTGCTCTGATTCATGCTCTAGGCTGGGAGCGCAAGCTTTTTGCTTTTTCAAACACGGTCTACACCTCTCAGGTGCCGAGGTACAGGACGGTGAAAACAGTGAGTTTGTGTTAGACGCGAATCGTGCTCTGATTCATGCTCTAGGCTGCGAGCGCAAGCTTATTGCTTTTTCAAACACGGTCTACACCTCTCAGGTGCCGAGTTACAGGACGGTGAAAACAGTGAGTTTGTGTTAGACGCGAATCGTGCTCTGATTCATGCTCTAGGCTGGGAGCGCAAGCTTTTTGCTTTTTCAAACACGGTCTACATCTCTCTGGTGCCGAGTTACAGAACGGTGAAAACAGTGAGTTTGTGTTAGACGCGAATCGTGCTCTGATTCATGCTCTAGGCTGGGAGCGCAAGCTTTTTGCTTTTTCAAACACGGTCTACACCTCTCAGGTGCCGAGGTACAGGACGGTGAAAACAATGAGTTTGTGTTAGACGCGAATCGTGCTCTGATTCATGCTCTAGGCTGCGAGCGCAAGCTTATTGCTTTTTCAAACACGGTCTACACCTCTCAGGTGCCGAGTTACAGGACGGTGAAAACAGTGAGTTTGTGTTAGACGCGAATCGTGCTCTGATTCATGCTCTAGGCTGGGAGCTAAAGCTTATTGCTTTTTCAAACACGGTCTACATCTCTCTGGTGCCGAGTTACAGAACGGTGAAAACAGTGAGTTTGTGTTAGACGCGAATCGTGCTCTGATTCATGCTCTAGGCTGGGAGCGCAAGCGTAATGCTTTTTCAAACACGGTCTACACCTCTCAGGTGCCGAGGTACAGGACGGTGAAAACAGTGAGTTTGTGTTAGACGCGAATCGTGCTCTGATTCATGCTCTAGGCTGGGAGTGCAAGCTTATTGCTTTTTCAAACACGGTCTACATCTCTCAGGTGCCGAGTTACAGGACGGTGAAAACAGTGAGTTTGTGTTAGACGCGAATCGTGCTCTGATTCATGCTCTAGGCTGGGAGCGCAAGCTTTTTGCTTTTTCAAACACGGTCTACACCTCTCAGGTGCCGAGGTACAGGACGGTGAAAACAGTGAGTTTGTGTTAGACGCGAATCGTGCTCTGATTCATGCTCTAGGCTGCGAGCGCAAGCTTATTGCTTTTTCAAACACGGTCTACACCTCTCAGGTCCCGAGTTACAGGACGGTGAAAACAGTGAGTTTGTGTTAGACGCGAATCGTGCTCTGATTCATGCTCTAGGCTGGGAGCTAAAGCTTATTGCTTTTTCAAACACGGTCTACGCCTCTCAGGTGCCGAGTTACAGGACGGTGAAAACAGTGAGTTTGTGTTAGACGCGAATCGTGCTCTGATTCATGCTCTAGGCTGGGAGCGCAAGCTTTTTGCTTTTTCAAACACGGTCTACATCTCTCTGGTGCCGAGTTACAGAACGGTGAAAACAGTGAGTTTGTGTTAGACGCGAATCGTGCTCTGATTCATGCTCTAGGCTGGGAGCGCAAGCTTATTGCTTTTTCAAACACGGTCTACACCTCTCAGGTGCCGAGTTACAGGACGGTGAAAACAGTGAGTTTGTGTTAGACGCGAATCGTGCTCTGATTCATGCTCTAGGCTGGGAGCGCAAGCTTATTGCTTTTTCAAACACGGTCTACACCTCTCAGGTGCCGAGTTACAGGACGGTGAAAACAGTGAGTTTGTGTTAGACGCGAATCGTGCTCTGATTCATGCTCTAGGTTTGGAGCTAAAGCTTATTGCTTTTTCAAACACGGTCTACTCCTCTCAGTTGCCGAGTTACAGGACGGTGAAAACAGTGAGTTTGTGTTAGACGCGAATCGTGCTCTGATTCATGCTCTAGGCTGGGAGCGCAAGCGTAATGCTTTTTCAAACACGGTCTACACCTCTCAGGTGCCGAGGTACAGGACGGTGAAAACAGTGAGTTTGTGTTAGACGCGAATCGTGCTCTGATTCATGCTCTAGGCTGGGAGCGCAAGCTTATTGCTTTTTCAAACACGGTCTACACCTCTCAGGTGCCGAGTTACAGGACGGTGAAAACAGTGAGTTTGTGTTAGACGCGAATCGTGCTCTGATTCATGCTCTAGGCTGGGAGCGCAAGCTTATTGCTTTTTCAAACACGGTCTACACCTCTCAGGTGCCGAGTTACAGGACGGTGAAAACAGTGAGTTTGTGTTAGACGCGAATCGTGCTCTGATTCATGCTCTAGGCTGGGAGCGCAAGCTTTTTGCTTTTTCAAACACGGTCTACATCTCTCTGGTGCCGAGTTACAGAACGGTGAAAACAGTGAGTTTGTGTTATACGCGAATCGTGCTCTGATTCATGCTCTAGGCTGGGAGCGCAAGCTTTTTGCTTTTTCAAACACGGTCTACATCTCTCAGGTGCCGAGGTACAGGACGGTGAAAACAGTGAGTTTGTGTTAGACGCGAATCGTGCTCTGATTCATGCTCTAGGCTGCGAGCGCAAGCTTATTGCTTTTTCAAACACGGTCTACACCTCTCAGGTGCCGAGTTACAGGACGGTGAAAATAGTGAGTTTGTGTTAGACGCGAATCGTGCTCTGATTCATGCTCTAGGCTGGGAGTGCAAGCTTATTGCTTTTTCAAACACGGTCTACATCTCTCAGGTGCCGAGTTACAGGACGGTGAAAACAGTGAGTTTGTGTTAGACGCGAATCGTGCTCTGATTCATGCTCTAGGCTGGGAGCTAAAGCTTATTGCTTTTTCAAACACGGTCTACTCCTCTCAGGTGCCGAGTTACAGGACGGTGAAAACAGTGAGTTTGTGTTAGACGCGAATCGTGCTCTGATTCATGCTCTAGGCTGGGAGCGCAAGCTTTTTGCTTTTTCAAACACGGTCTACATCTCTCTGGTGCCGAGTTACAGAACGGTGAAAACAGTGAGTTTGTGTTAGACGCGAATCGTGCTCTGATTCATGCTCTAGGCTGGGAGCGCAAGCTTTTTGCTTTTTCAAACACGGTCTACACCTCTCAGGTGCCGAGGTACAGGACGGTGAAAACAGTGAGTTTGTGTTAGACGCGAATCGTGCTCTGATTCATGCTCTAGGCTGCGAGCGCAAGCTTATTGCTTTTTCAAACACGGTCTACACCTCTCAGGTGCCGAGTTACAGGACGGTGAAAACAGTGAGTTTGTGTTAGACGCGAATCGTGCTCTGATTCATGCTCTAAGCTGGGAGCTAAAGCTTATTGCTTTTTCAAACACGGTCTACGCCTCTCAGGTGCCGAGTTACAGGACGGTGAAAACAGTGAGTTTGTGTTAGACGCGAATCGTGCTCTGATTCATGCTCTAGGCTGGGAGCGCAAGCTTTTTGCTTTTTCAAACACGGTCTACATCTCTCTGGTGCCGAGTTACAGAACGGTGAAAACAGTGAGTTTGTGTTAGACGCGAATCGTGCTCTGATTCATGCTCTAGGCTGGGAGCGCAAGCGTAATGCTTTTTCAAACACGGTCTACACCTCTCAGGTGCCGAGGTACAGGACGGTGAAAACAGTGAGTTTGTGTTAGACGCGAATCGTGCTCTGATTCATGCTCTAGGCTGGGAGCTAAAGCTTATTGCTTTTTCAAACACGGTCTACTCCTCTCAGGTGCCGAGTTACAGGACGGTGAAAACAGTGAGTTTGTGTTAGACGCGAATCGTGCTCTGATTCATGCTCTAGGCTGGGAGCGCAAGCTTATTGCTTTTTCAAACACGGTCTACACCTCTCAGGTGCCGAGTTACAGGACGGTGAAAACAGTGAGTTTGTGTTAGACGCGAATCGTGCTTGGATTCATGCTCTAGGCTGGGAGCGCAAGCGTAATGCTTTTTCAAACACGGTCTACACCTCTCAGGTGCCGAGGTACAGGACGGTGAAAACAGTGAGTTTGTGTTAGACGCGAACCGTGCTCTGATTCATGCTCTAGGCTGGGAGCTAAAGCTTATTGCTTTTTCAAACACGGTCTACACCTCTCAGGTGCCGAGTTACAGGACGGTGAAAACAGTGAGTTTGTGTTAGACGCGAATCGTGCTCTGATTCATGCTCTAGGCTGGGAGCGCAAGCTTTTTGCTTTTTCAAACACGGTCTACATCTCTCTGGTGCCGAGTTACAGAACGGTGAAAACAGTGAGTTTGTGTTAGACGCGAATCGTGCTCTGATTCATGCTCTAGGCTGGGAGCGCAAGCTTTTTGCTTTTTCAAACACGGTCTACACCTCTCAGGTGCCGAGGTACAGGACGGTGAAAACAATGAGTTTGTGTTAGACGCGAATCGTGCTCTGATTCATGCTCTAGGCTGCGAGCGCAAGCTTATTGCTTTTTCAAACACGGTCTACACCTCTCAGGTGCCGAGTTACAGGACGGTGAAAACAGTGAGTTTGTGTTAGACGCGAATCGTGCTCTGATTCATGCTCTAGGCTGGGAGCTAAAGCTTATTGCTTTTTCAAACACGGTCTACATCTCTCTGGTGCCGAGTTACAGAACGGTGAAAGCAGTGAGTTTGTGTTAGACGCGAATCGTGCTCTGATTCATGCTCTAGGCTGGGAGCGCAAGCGTAATGCTTTTTCAAACACGGTCTACACCTCTCAGGTGCCGAGGTACAGGACGGTGAAAACAGTGAGTTTGTGTTAGACGCGAATCGTGCTCTGATTCATGCTCTAGGCTGGGAGCGCAAGCTTATTGCTTTTTCAAACACGGTCTACACCTCTCAGGTGCCGAGTTACAGGACGGTGAAAACAGTGAGTTTGTGTTAGACGCGAATCGTGCTCTGATTCATGCTCTAGGCTGGGAGTGCAAGCTTATTGCTTTTTCAAACACGGTCTACATCTCTCAGGTGCCGAGTTACAGGACGGTGAAAACAGTGAGTTTGTGTTAGACGCGAATCGTGCTCTGATTCATGCTCTAGGCCGGGAGCTAAAGCTTATTGGTTTTTCAAACACGGTCTACACCTCTCAGGTGCCGAGTTACAGGACGGTGAAAACAGTGAGTTTGTGTTAGACGCGAATCGTGCTCTGATTCATGCTCTAGGCTGGGAGCTAAAGCTTATTGCTTTTTCAAACACGGTCTACTCCTCTCAGGTGCCGAGTTACAGGACGGTGAAAACAGTGAGTTTGTGTTAGACGCGAATCTTGCTCTGATTCATGCTCTAGGCTGGGAGCGCAAGCTTTTTGCTTTTTCAAACACGGTCTACATCTCTCTGGTGCCGAGTTACAGAACGGTGAAAACAGTGAGTTTGTGTTAGACGCGAATCGTGCTCTGATTCATGCTCTAGGCTGGGAGCGCAAGCTTTTTGCTTTTTCAAACACGGTCTACACCTCTCAGGTGCCGAGGTACAGGACGGTGAAAACAGTGAGTTTGTGTTAGACGCGAATCGTGCTCTGATTCATGCTCTAGGCTGGGAGTGCAAGCTTATTGCTTTTTCAAACACGGTCTACTCCTCTCAGGTGCCGAGTTACAGAACGGTGAAAACAGTGAGTTTGTGTTAGACGCGAATCTTGCTCTGATTCATGCTCTAGGCTGGGAGCGCAAGCTTTTTGCTTTTTCAAACACGGTCTACACCTCTCAGGTGCCGAGGTACAGGACGGTGAAAACAGTGAGTTTGAGTTAGACGCGAATCGTGCTCTGATTCATGCTCTAGGCTGCGAGCGCAAGCTTATTGCTTTTTCAAACACGGTCTACACCTCTCAGGTGCCGAGTTACAGGACGGTGAAAATAGTGAGTTTGTGTTAGACGCGAATCGTGCTCTGATTCATGCTCTAGGCTGGGAGTGCAAGCTTATTGCTTTTTCAAACACGGTCTACATCTCTCAGGTGCCGAGTTACAGGACGGTGAAAACAGTGAGTTTGTGTTAGACGCGAATCGTGCTCTGATTCATGCTCTAGGCTGGGAGCTAAAGCTTATTGCTTTTTCAAACACGGTCTACTCCTCTCAGGTGCCGAGTTACAGGACGGTGAAAACAGTGAGTTTGTGTTAGACGCGAATCGTGCTCTGATTCATGCTCTAGGCTGGGAGCGCAAGCTTTTTGCTTTTTCAAACACGGTCTACATCTCTCTGGTGCCGAGTTACAGAACGGTGAAAACAGTGAGTTTGTGTTAGACGCGAATCGTGCTCTGATTCATGCTCTAGGCTGGGAGCGCAAGCTTTTTGCTTTTTCAAACACGGTCTACACCTCTCAGGTGCCGAGGTACAGGACGGTGAAAACAGTGAGTTTGTGTTAGACGCGAATCGTGCTCTGATTCATGCTCCAGGCTGCGAGCGCAAGCTTATTGCTTTTTCAAACACGGTCTACACCTCTCAGGTCCCGAGTTACAGGACGGTGAAAACAGTGAGTTTGTGTTAGACGCGAATCGTGCTCTGATTCATGCTCTAGGCTGGGAGCTAAAGCTTATTGCTTTTTCAAACACGGTCTACGCCTCTCAGGTGCCGAGTTACAGGACGGTGAAAACAGTGAGTTTGTGTTAGACGCGAATCGTGCTCTGATTCATGCTCTAGGCTGGGAGCGCAAGCTTTTTGCTTTTTCAAACACGGTCTACATCTCTCTGGTGCCGAGTTACAGAACGGTGAAAACAGTGAGTTTGTGTTAGACGCGAATCGTGCTCTGATTCATGCTCTAGGCTGGGAGCGCAAGCGTAATGCTTTTTCAAACACGGTCTACACCTCTCAGGTGCCGAGGTACAGGACGGTGAAAACAGTGAGTTTGTGTTAGACGCGAATCGTGCTCTGATTCATGCTCTAGGCTGGGAGCGCAAGCTTATTGCTTTTTCAAACACGGTCTACACCTCTCAGGTGCCGAGTTACAGGACGGTGAAAACAGTGAGTTTGTGTTAGACGCGAATCGTGCTCTGATTCATGCTCTAGGCTGGGAGCGCAAGCTTATTGCTTTTTCAAACACGGTCTACACCTCTCAGGTGCCGAGTTACAGGACGGTGAAAACAGTGAGTTTGTGTTAGACGCGAATCGTGCTCTGATTCATGCTCTAGGCTTGGAGCTAAAGCTTATTGCTTTTTCAAACACGGTCTACTCCTCTCAGTTGCCGAGTTACAGGACGGTGAAAACAGTGAGTTTGTGTTAGACGCGAATCGTGCTCTGATTCATGCTCTAGACTGGGAGCGCAAGCTTTTTGCTTTTTCAAACACGGTCTACACCTCTCAGGTGCCGAGGTACAGGACGGTGAAAACAATGAGTTTGTGTTAGACGCGAACCGTGCTCTGATTCATGCTCTAGGCTGGGAGCTAAAGCTTATTGCTTTTTCAAACACGGTCTACACCTCTCAGGTGCCGAGTTACAGGACGGTGAAAACAGTGAGTTTGTGTTAGACGCGAATCGTGCTCTGATTCATGCTCTAGGCTGGGAGCGCAAGCTTTTTGCTTTTTCAAACACGGTCTACATCTCTCTGGTGCCGAGTTACAGAACGGTGAAAACAGTGAGTTTGTGTTAGACGCGAATCGTGCTCTGATTCATGCTCTAGGCTGGGAGCGCAAGCTTTTTGCTTTTTCAAACACGGTCTACACCTCTCAGGTGCCGAGGTACAGGACGGTGAAAACAATGAGTTTGTGTTAGACGCGAATCGTGCTCTGATTCATGCTCTAGGCTGCGAGCGCAAGCTTATTGCTTTTTCAAACACGGTCTACACCTCTCAGGTGCCGAGTTACAGGACGGTGAAAACAGTGAGTTTGTGTTAGACGCGAATCGTGCTCTGATTCATGCTCTAGGCTGGGAGTGCAAGCTTTTTGCTTTTTCAAACACGGTCTACATCTCTCAGGTGCCGAGTTACAGGACGGTGAAAACAGTGAGTTTGTGTTAGACGCGAATCGTGCTCTGATTCATGCTCTAGGCCGGGAGCGCAAGCTTATTGCTTTTTCAAACACGGTCTACACCTCTCAGGTGCCGAGTTACAGGACGGTGAAAACAGTGAGTTTGTGTTAGACGCGAAAGGTGCTCTGATTCATGCTCTAGGCTGGGAGCTAAAGCTTATTGGTTTTTCAAACACGGTCTACACCTCTCAGGTGCCGAGTTACAGGACGGTGAAAACAGTGAGTTTGTGTTAGACGCGAATCGTGCTCTGATTCATGCTCTAGGCTGGGAGCTAAAGCTTATTGCTTTTTCAAACACGGTCTACTCCTCTCAGGTGCCGAGTTACAGGACGGTGAAAACAGTGAGTTTGTGTTAGACGCGAATCTTGCTCTGATTCATGCTCTAGGCTGGGAGCGCAAGCTTTTTGCTTTTTCAAACACGGTCTACATCTCTCTGGTGCCGAGTTACAGAACGGTGAAAACAGTGAGTTTGTGTTAGACGCGAATCGTGCTCTGATTCATGCTCTAGGCTGGGAGCGCAAGCTTTTTGCTTTTTCAAACACGGTCTACACCTCTCAGGTGCCGAGGTACAGGACGGTGAAAACAGTGAGTTTGTGTTAGACGCGAATCGTGCTCTGATTCATGCTCTAGGCTGCGAGCGCAAGCTTATTGCTTTTTCAAACACGGTCTACACCTCTCAGGTGCCGAGTTACAGGACGGTGAAAACAGTGAGTTTGTGTTAGACGCGAATCGTGCTCTGATTCATGCTCTAGGCTGGGAGCGCAAGCTTTTTGCTTTTTCAAACACGGTCTACATCTCTCTGGTGCCGAGTTACAGAACGGTGAAAACAGTGAGTTTGTGTTAGACGCGAATCGTGCTCTGATTCATGCTCTAGGCTGGGAGCGCAAGCGTAATGCTTTTTCAAACACGGTCTACACCTCTCAGGTGCCGAGGTACAGGACGGTGAAAACAGTGAGTTTGTGTTAGACGCGAATCGTGCTCTGATTCATGCTCTAGGCTGGGAGCGCAAGCTTTTTGCTTTTTCAAACACGGTCTACATCTCTCTGGTGCCGAGTTACAGAACGGTGAAAACAGTGAGTTTGTGTTATACGCGAATCGTGCTCTGATTCATGCTCTAGGCTGGGAGCGCAAGCTTTTTGCTTTTTCAAACACGGTCTACACCTCTCAGGTGCCGAGGTACAGGACGGTGAAAACAGTGAGTTTGTGTTAGACGCGAATCGTGCTCTGATTCATGCTCTAGGCTGCGAGCGCAAGCTTATTGCTTTTTCAAACACGGTCTACACCTCTCAGGTGCCGAGTTACAGAACGGTGAAAACAGTGAGTTTGTGTTAGACGCGAATCGTGCTCTGATTCATGCTCTAGGCTGGGAGCGCAAGCGTAATGCTTTTTCAAACACGGTCTACACCTCTCAGGTGCCGAGGTACAGGACGGTGAAAACAGTGAGTTTGTGTTAGACGCGAATCGTGCTCTGATTCATGCTCTAGGCTGGGAGCGCAAGCTTATTGCTTTTTCAAACACGGTCTACACCTCTCAGGTGCCGAGTTACAGGACGGTGAAAACAGTGAGTTTGTGTTAGACGCGAATCGTGCTCTGATTCATGCTCTAGGCTGGGAGCGCAAGCTTATTGCTTTTTCAAACACGGTCTACACCTCTCAGGTGCCGAGTTACAGGACGGTGAAAACAGTGAGTTTGTGTTAGACGCGAATCGTGCTCTGATTCATGCTCTAGGCTTGGAGCTAAAGCTTATTGCTTTTTCAAACACGGTCTACTCCTCTCAGTTGCCGAGTTACAGGACGGTGAAAACAGTGAGTTTTTGTTAGACGCGAATCGTGCTCTGATTCATGCTCTAGGCTGGGAGCGCAAGCTTTTTGCTTTTTCAAACACGGTCTACATCTCTCTGGTGCCGAGTTACAGAACGGTGAAAACAGTGAGTTTGTGTTAGACGCGAATCGTGCTCTGATTCATGCTCTAGGCTGGGAGCGCAAGCTTTTTGCTTTTTCAAACACGGTCTACACCTCTCAGGTGCCGAGGTACAGGACGGTGAAAACAGTGAGTTTGTGTTAGACGCGAATCGTGCTCTGATTCATGCTCTAGGCTGCGAGCGCAAGCTTATTGCTTTTTCAAACACGGTCTACACCTCTCAGGTGCCGAGTTACAGGACGGTGAAAACAGTGAGTTTGTGTTAGACGCGAATCGTGCTCTGATTCATGCTCTAGGCTGGGAGCGCAAGCTTATTGCTCTTTCAAACACGGTCTACTCCTCTCAGGTGCCGAGTTACAGGACGGTGAAAACAGTGAGTTTGTGTTAGACGCGAATCGTGCTCTGATTCATGTTCTAGGCTGGGAGCGCAAGCTTATTGCTTTTTCAAACACGGTCTACATCTCTCTGGTGCCGAGTTACAGAACGGTGAAAACAGTGAGTTTGTGTTAGACGCGAATCGTGCTCTGATTCATGCTCTAGGCTGGGAGCGCAAGCTTATTGCTTTTTCAAACACGGTCTACATCTCTCAGGTGCCGAGTTACAGGACGGTGAAAACAGTGAGTTTGTGTTAGACGCGAATCGTGCTTGGATTCATGCTCTAGGCTGGGAGCTAAAGCTTATTGCTTTTTCAAACACGGTCTACACCTCTCAGGTGCCGAATTACAGGACGGTGAAAACAGTGAGTTTGTGTTAGACGCGAATCGTGCTCTGATTCATGCTCTAGGCTGGGAGCGCAAGCTTTTTGCTTTTTCAAACACGGTCTACATCTCTCTGGTGCCGAGTTACAGAACGGTGAAAACAGTGAGTTTGTGTTAAACGCGAATCGTGCTCTGATTCATGCTCTAGGCTGGGAGCGCAAGCTTTTTGCTTTTTCAAACACGGTCTACACCTCTCAGGTGCCGAGGTACAGGACGGTGAAAACAGTGAGTTTGAGTTAGACGCGAATCGTGCTCTGATTCATGCTCCAGGCTGCGAGCGCAAGCTTATTGCTTTTTCAAACACGGTCTACACCTCTCAGGTGCCGAGTTACAGGACGGTGAAAATAGTGAGTTTGTGTTAGACGCGAATCGTGCTCTGATTCATGCTCTAGGCTGGGAGTGCAAGCTTATTGCTTTTTCAAACACGGTCTACATCTCTCAGGTGCCGAGTTACAGGACGGTGAAAACAGTGAGTTTGTGTTAGACGCGAATCGTGCTCTGATTCATGCTCTAGGCTGGGAGCTAAAGCTTATTGCTTTTTCAAACACGGTCTACTCCTCTCAGGTGCCGAGTTACAGGACGGTGAAAACAGTGAGTTTGTGTTAGACGCGAATCGTGCTCTGATTCATGCTCTAGGCTGGGAGCGCAAGCTTTTTGCTTTTTCAAACACGGTCTACATCTCTCTGGTGCCGAGTTACAGAACGGTGAAAACAGTGAGTTTGTGTTAGACGCGAATCGTGCTCTGATTCATGCTCTAGGCTGGGAGCGCAAGCTTTTTGCTTTTTCAAACACGGTCTACACCTCTCAGGTGCCGAGGTACAGGACGGTGAAAACAGTGAGTTTGTGTTAGACGCGAATCGTGCTCTGATTCATGCTCCAGGCTGCGAGCGCAAGCTTATTGCTTTTTCAAACACGGTCTACACCTCTCAGGTCCCGAGTTACAGGACGGTGAAAACAGTGAGTTTGTGTTAGACGCGAATCGTGCTCTGATTCATGCTCTAGGCTGGGAGCTAAAGCTTATTGCTTTTTCAAACACGGTCTACGCCTCTCAGGTGCCGAGTTACAGGACGGTGAAAACAGTGAGTTTGTGTTAGACGCGAATCGTGCTCTGATTCATGCTCTAGGCTGGGAGCGCAAGCTTTTTGCTTTTTCAAACACGGTCTACATCTCTCTGGTGCCGAGTTACAGAACGGTGAAAACAGTGAGTTTGTGTTAGACGCGAATCGTGCTCTGATTCATGCTCTAGGCTGGGAGCGCAAGCGTAATGCTTTTTCAAACACGGTCTACACCTCTCAGGTGCCGAGGTACAGGACGGTGAAAACAGTGAGTTTGTGTTAGACGCGAATCGTGCTCTGATTCATGCTCTAGGCTGGGAGCGCAAGCTTATTGCTTTTTCAAACACGGTCTACACCTCTCAGGTGCCGAGTTACAGGACGGTGAAAACAGTGAGTTTGTGTTAGACGCGAATCGTGCTCTGATTCATGCTCTAGGCTGGGAGCGCAAGCTTATTGCTTTTTCAAACACGGTCTACACCTCTCAGGTGCCGAGTTACAGGACGGTGAAAACAGTGAGTTTGTGTTAGACGCGAATCGTGCTCTGATTCATGCTCTAGGCTTGGAGCTAAAGCTTATTGCTTTTTCAAACACGGTCTACTCCTCTCAGTTGCCGAGTTACAGGACGGTGAAAACAGTGAGTTTGTGTTAGACGCGAATCGTGCTCTGATTCATGCTCTAGGCTGGGAGCGCAAGCTTTTTGCTTTTTCAAACACGGTCTACATCTCTCTGGTGCCGAGTTACAGAACGGTGAAAACAGTGAGTTTGTGTTAGACGCGAATCGTGCTCTGATTCATGCTCTAGGCTGGGAGCGCAAGCTTTTTGCTTTTTCAAACACGGTCTACACCTCTCAGGTGCCGAGGTACAGGACGGTGAAAACAGTGAGTTTGTGTTAGACGCGAATCGTGCTCTGATTCATGCTCTAGGCTGCGAGCGCAAGCTTATTGCTTTTTCAAACACGGTCTACACCTCTCAGGTGCCGAGTTACAGGACGGTGAAAACAGTGAGTTTGTGTTAGACGCGAATCGTGCTCTGATTCATGCTCTAGGCTGGGAGCGCAAGCTTATTGCTCTTTCAAACACGGTCTACTCCTCTCAGGTGCCGAGTTACAGGACGGTGAAAACAGTGAGTTTGTGTTAGACGCGAATCGTGCTCTGATTCATGCTCTAGGCTGGGAGCGCAAGCTTTTTGCTTTTTCAAACACGGTCTACACCTCTCAGGTGCCGAGGTACAGGACGGTGAAAACAGTGAGTTTGTGTTAGACGCGAATCGTGCTCTGATTCATGCTCTAGGCTGCGAGCGCAAGCTTATTGCTTTTTCAAACACGGTCTACACCTCTCAGGTGCCGAGTTACAGGACGGTGAAAACAGTGAGTTTGTGTTAGACGCGAATCGTGCTCTGATTCATGCTCTAGGCTGGGAGCGCAAGCTTTTTGCTTTTTCAAACACGGTCTACATCTCTCTGGTGCCGAGTTACAGAACGGTGAAAACAGTGAGTTTGTGTTAAACGCGAATCGTGCTCTGATTCATGCTCTAGGCTGGGAGCGCAAGCTTTTTGCTTTTTCAAACACGGTCTACACCTCTCAGGTGCCGAGGTACAGGACGGTGAAAACAGTGAGTTTGAGTTAGACGCGAATCGTGCTCTGATTCATGCTCTAGGCTGCGAGCGCAAGCTTATTGCTTTTTCAAACACGGTCTACACCTCTCAGGTGCCGAGTTACAGGACGGTGAAAATAGTGAGTTTGTGTTAGACGCGAATCGTGCTCTGATTCATGCTCTAGGCTGGGAGTGCAAGCTTATTGCTTTTTCAAACACGGTCTACATCTCTCAGGTGCCGAGTTACAGGACGGTGAAAACAGTGAGTTTGTGTTAGACGCGAATCGTGCTCTGATTCATGCTCTAGGCTGGGAGCTAAAGCTTATTGCTTTTTCAAACACGGTCTACTCCTCTCAGGTGCCGAGTTACAGGACGGTGAAAACAGTGAGTTTGTGTTAGACGCGAATCGTGCTTGGATTCATGCTCTAGGCTGGGAGCGCAAGCGTAATGCTTTTTCAAACACGGTCTACACCTCTCAGGTGCCGAGGTACAGGACGGTGAAAACAGTGAGTTTGTGTTAGACGCGAATCGTGCTCTGATTCATGCTCTAGGCTGCGAGCGCAAGCTTATTGCTTTTTCAAACACGGTCTACACCTCTCAGGTGCCGAGTTACAGGACTGTGAAAACAGTGAGTTTGTGTTAGACGCGAATCGTGCTCTGATTCATGCTCTAGGCTGGGAGCTAAAGCTTATTGCTTTTTCAAACACGGTCTACACCTCTCAGGTGCCGAGTTACAGGACGGTGAAAACAGTGAGTTTGTGTTAGACGCGAATCGTGCTCTGATTCATGCTCTAGGCTGGGAGCGCAAGCTTTTTGCTTTTTCAAACACGGTCTACATCTCTCTGGTGCCGAGTTACAGAACGGTGAAAACAGTGAGTTTGTGTTAAACGCGAATCGTGCTCTGATTCATGCTCTAGGCTGGGAGCGCAAGCTTTTTGCTTTTTCAAACACGGTCTACACCTCTCAGGTGCCGAGGTACAGGACGGTGAAAACAGTGAGTTTGAGTTAGACGCGAATCGTGCTCTGATTCATGCTCTAGGCTGGGAGCGCAAGCTTATTGCTTTTTCAAACACGGTCTACACCTCTCAGGTGCCGAGTTACAGGACGGTGAAAACAGTGAGTTTGTGTTAGACGCGAATCGTGCTCTGATTCATGCTCTAGGCTGGGAGCGCAAGCTTATTGCTTTTTCAAACACGGTCTACACCTCTCAGGTGCCGAGTTACAGGACGGTGAAAACAGTGAGTTTGTGTTAGACGCGAATCGTGCTCTGATTCATGCTCTAGGCTGGGAGCGCAAGCTTTTTGCTTTTTCAAACACGGTCTACATCTCTCTGGTGCCGAGTTACAGAACGGTGAAAACAGTGAGTTTGTGTTAGACGCGAATCGTGCTCTGATTCATGCTCTAGGCTGGGAGCGCAAGCTTTTTGCTTTTTCAAACACGGTCTACACCTCTCAGGTGCCGAGGTACAGGACGGTGAAAACAGTGAGTTTGTGTTAGACGCGAATCGTGCTCTGATTCATGCTCTAGGCTGCGAGCGCAAGCTTATTGCTTTTTCAAACACGGTCTACACCTCTCAGGTGCCGAGTTACAGGACGGTGAAAACAGTGAGTTTGTGTTAGACGCGAATCGTGCTCTGATTCATGCTCTAAGCTGGGAGCTAAAGCTTATTGCTTTTTCAAACACGGTCTACGCCTCTCAGGTGCCGAGTTACAGGACGGTGAAAACAGTGAGTTTGTGTTAGACGCGAATCGTGCTCTGATTCATGCTCTAGGCTGGGAGCGCAAGCTTTTTGCTTTTTCAAACACGGTCTACATCTCTCTGGTGCCGAGTTACAGAACGGTGAAAACAGTGAGTTTGTGTTAGACGCGAATCGTGCTCTGATTCATGCTCTAGGCTGGGAGCGCAAGCGTAATGCTTTTTCAAACACGGTCTACACCTCTCAGGTGCCGAGGTACAGGACGGTGAAAACAGTGAGTTTGTGTTAGACGCGAATCGTGCTCTGATTCATGCTCTAGGCTGGGAGCTAAAGCTTATTGCTTTTTCAAACACGGTCTACACCTCTCAGGTGCCGAGGTACAGGACGGTGAAAACAGTGAGTTTGTGTTAGACGCGAATCGTGCTCTGATTCATGCTCTAGGCTGCGAGCGCAAGCTTATTGCTTTTTCAAACACGGTCTACACCTCTCAGGTGCCGAGTTACAGGACGGTGAAAACAGTGAGTTTGTGTTAGACGCGAATCGTGCTCTGATTCATGCTCTAGGCTGGGAGCGCAAGCTTTTTGCTTTTTCAAACACGGTCTACACCTCTCAGGTGCCGAGTTACAGAACGGTGAAAACAGTGAGTTTGTGTTAGACGCGAATCGTGCTCTGATTCATGCTCTAGGCTGGGAGCGCAAGCTTTTTGCTTTTTCAAACACGGTCTACACCTCTCAGGTGCCGAGGTACAGGACGGTGAAAACAGTGAGTTTGTGTTAGACGCGAATCGTGCTCTGATTCATGCTCTAGGCTGCGAGCGCAAGCTTATTGCTTTTTCAAACACGGTCTACGCCTCTCAGGTGCCGAGTTACAGGACGGTGAAAACAGTGAGTTTGTGTTAGACGCGAATCGTGCTCTGATTCATGCTCTAGGCTGGGAGCGCAAGCTTTTTGCTTTTTCAAACACGGTCTACATCTCTCTGGTGCCGAGTTACAGAACGGTGAAAACAGTGAGTTTGTGTTAGACGCGAATCGTGCTCTGATTCATGCTCTAGGCTGGGAGCGCAAGCGTAATGCTTTTTCAAACACGGTCTACACCTCTCAGGTGCCGAGGTACAGGACGGTGAAAACAGTGAGTTTGTGTTAGACGCGAATCGTGCTCTGATTCATGCTCTAGGCTGGGAGCGCAAGCTTATTGCTTTTTCAAACACGGTCTACACCTCTCAGGTGCCGAGTTACAGGACGGTGAAAACAGTGAGTTTGTGTTAGACGCGAATCGTGCTCTGATTCATGCTCTAGGCTGGGAGCGCAAGCTTATTGCTTTTTCAAACACGGTCTACACCTCTCAGGTGCCGAGTTACAGGACTGTGAAAACAGTGAGTTTGTGTTAGACGCGAATCGTGCTCTGATTCATGCTCTAGGCTGGGAGCTAAAGCTTATTGCTTTTTCAAACACGGTCTACACCTCTCAGGTGCCGAGTTACAGGACGGTGAAAACAGTGAGTTTGTGTTAGACGCGAATCGTGCTCTGATTCATGCTCTAGGCTGGGAGCGCAAGCTTTTTGCTTTTTCAAACACGGTCTACATCTCTCTGGTGCCGAGTTACAGAACGGTGAAAACAGTGAGTTTGTGTTAAACGCGAATCGTGCTCTGATTCATGCTCTAGGCTGGGAGCGCAAGCTTTTTGCTTTTTCAAACACGGTCTACACCTCTCAGGTGCCGAGGTACAGGACGGTGAAAACAGTGAGTTTGAGTTAGACGCGAATCGTGCTCTGATTCATGCTCTAGGCTGGGAGCGCAAGCTTATTGCTTTTTCAAACACGGTCTACACCTCTCAGGTGCCGAGTTACAGGACGGTGAAAACAGTGAGTTTGTGTTAGACGCGAATCGTGCTCTGATTCATGCTCTAGGCTGGGAGCGCAAGCTTATTGCTTTTTCAAACACGGTCTACACCTCTCAGGTGCCGAGTTACAGGACGGTGAAAACAGTGAGTTTGTGTTAGACGCGAATCGTGCTCTGATTCATGCTCTAGGCTGGGAGCGCAAGCTTTTTGCTTTTTCAAACACGGTCTACATCTCTCTGGTGCCGAGTTACAGAACGGTGAAAACAGTGAGTTTGTGTTAGACGCGAATCGTGCTCTGATTCATGCTCTAGGCTGGGAGCGCAAGCTTTTTGCTTTTTCAAACACGGTCTACACCTCTCAGGTGCCGAGGTACAGGACGGTGAAAACAGTGAGTTTGTGTTAGACGCGAATCGTGCTCTGATTCATGCTCTAGGCTGCGAGCGCAAGCTTATTGCTTTTTCAAACACGGTCTACACCTCTCAGGTGCCGAGTTACAGGACGGTGAAAACAGTGAGTTTGTGTTAGACGCGAATCGTGCTCTGATTCATGCTCTAAGCTGGGAGCTAAAGCTTATTGCTTTTTCAAACACGGTCTACGCCTCTCAGGTGCCGAGTTACAGGACGGTGAAAACAGTGAGTTTGTGTTAGACGCGAATCGTGCTCTGATTCATGCTCTAGGCTGGGAGCGCAAGCTTTTTGCTTTTTCAAACACGGTCTACATCTCTCTGGTGCCGAGTTACAGAACGGTGAAAACAGTGAGTTTGTGTTAGACGCGAATCGTGCTCTGATTCATGCTCTAGGCTGGGAGCGCAAGCGTAATGCTTTTTCAAACACGGTCTACACCTCTCAGGTGCCGAGGTACAGGACGGTGAAAACAGTGAGTTTGTGTTAGACGCGAATCGTGCTCTGATTCATGCTCTAGGCTGGGAGCTAAAGCTTATTGCTTTTTCAAACACGGTCTACACCTCTCAGGTGCCGAGGTACAGGACGGTGAAAACAGTGAGTTTGTGTTAGACGCGAATCGTGCTCTGATTCATGCTCTAGGCTGCGAGCGCAAGCTTATTGCTTTTTCAAACACGGTCTACACCTCTCAGGTGCCGAGTTACAGGACGGTGAAAACAGTGAGTTTGTGTTAGACGCGAATCGTGCTCTGATTCATGCTCTAGGCTGGGAGCGCAAGCTTTTTGCTTTTTCAAACACGGTCTACACCTCTCAGGTGCCGAGTTACAGAACGGTGAAAACAGTGAGTTTGTGTTAGACGCGAATCGTGCTCTGATTCATGCTCTAGGCTGGGAGCGCAAGCTTTTTGCTTTTTCAAACACGGTCTACACCTCTCAGGTGCCGAGGTACAGGACGGTGAAAACAGTGAGTTTGTGTTAGACGCGAATCGTGCTCTGATTCATGCTCTAGGCTGCGAGCGCAAGCTTATTGCTTTTTCAAACACGGTCTACGCCTCTCAGGTGCCGAGTTACAGGACGGTGAAAACAGTGAGTTTGTGTTAGACGCGAATCGTGCTCTGATTCATGCTCTAGGCTGGGAGCGCAAGCTTTTTGCTTTTTCAAACACGGTCTACATCTCTCTGGTGCCGAGTTACAGAACGGTGAAAACAGTGAGTTTGTGTTAGACGCGAATCGTGCTCTGATTCATGCTCTAGGCTGGGAGCGCAAGCGTAATGCTTTTTCAAACACGGTCTACACCTCTCAGGTGCCGAGGTACAGGACGGTGAAAACAGTGAGTTTGTGTTAGACGCGAATCGTGCTCTGATTCATGCTCTAGGCTGGGAGCGCAAGCTTATTGCTTTTTCAAACACGGTCTACACCTCTCAGGTGCCGAGTTACAGGACGGTGAAAACAGTGAGTTTGTGTTAGACGCGAATCGTGCTCTGATTCATGCTCTAGGCTGGGAGCGCAAGCTTATTGCTTTTTCAAACACGGTCTACACCTCTCAGGTGCCGAGTTACAGGACGGTGAAAACAGTGAGTTTGTGTTAGACGCGATTCGTGCTCTGATTCATGCTCTAGGCTTGGAGCTAAAGCTTATTGCTTTTTCAAACACGGTCTACTCCTCTCAGTTGCCGAGTTACAGGACGGTGAAAACAGTGAGTTTGTGTTAGACGCGAATCGTGCTCTGATTCATGCTCTAGGCTGGGAGCGCAAGCTTTTTGCTTTTTCAAACACGGTCTACATCTCTCTGGTGCCGAGTTACAGAACGGTGAAAACAGTGAGTTTGTGTTAGACGCGAATCGTGCTCTGATTCATGCTCTAGGCTGGGAGCGCAAGCTTTTTGCTTTTTCAAACACGGTCTACACCTCTCAGGTGCCGAGGTACAGGACGGTGAAAACAGTGAGTTTGTGTTAGACGCGAATCGTGCTCTGATTCATGCTCTAGGCTGCGAGCGCAAGCTTATTGCTTTTTCAAACACGGTCTACACCTCTCAGGTGCCGAGTTACAGGACGGTGAAAACAGTGAGTTTGTGTTAGACGCGAATCGTGCTCTGATTCATGCTCTAGGCTGGGAGCGCAAGCTTATTGCTCTTTCAAACACGGTCTACTCCTCTCAGGTGCCGAGTTACAGGACGGTGAAAACAGTGAGTTTGTGTTAGACGCGAATCGTGCTCTGATTCATGTTCTAGGCTGGGAGCGCAAGCTTATTGCTTTTTCAAACACGGTCTACATCTCTCTGGTGCCGAGTTACAGAACGGTGAAAACAGTGAGTTTGTGTTAGACGCGAATCGTGCTCTGATTCATGCTCTAGGCTGGGAGCGCAAGCTTATTGCTTTTTCAAACACGGTCTACATCTCTCAGGTGCCGAGTTACAGGACGGTGAAAACAGTGAGTTTGTGTTAGACGCGAATCGTGCTTGGATTCATGCTCTAGGCTGGGAGCTAAAGCTTATTGCTTTTTCAAACACGGTCTACACCTCTCAGGTGCCGAATTACAGGACGGTGAAAACAGTGAGTTTGTGTTAGACGCGAATCGTGCTCTGATTCATGCTCTAGGCTGGGAGCGCAAGCTTATTGCTTTTTCAAACACGGTCTACACCTCTCAGGTGCCGAGTTACAGGACGGTGAAAACAGTGAGTTTGTGTTAGACGCGAATCGTGCTCTGATTCATGCTCTAGGCTGGGAGCGCAAGCTTTTTGCTTTTTCAAACACGGTCTACATCTCTCTGGTGCCGAGTTACAGAACGGTGAAAACAGTGAGTTTGTGTTAGACGCGAATCGTGCTCTGATTCATGCTCTAGGCTGGGAGCGCAAGCTTTTTGCTTTTTCAAACACGGTCTACACCTCTCAGGTGCCGAGGTACAGGACGGTGAAAACAATGAGTTTGTGTTAGACGCGAATCGTGCTCTGAGTCATGCTCTAGGCTGCGAGCGCAAGCTTATTGCTTTTTCAAACACGGTCTACACCTCTCAGGTGCCGAGTTACAGGACGGTGAAAACAGTGAGTTTGTGTTAGACGCGAATCGTGCTCTGATTCATGCTCTAGGCTGGGAGCTAAAGCTTATTGCTTTTTCAAACACGGTCTACATCTCTCTGGTGCCGAGTTACAGAACGGTGAAAACAGTGAGTTTGTGTTAGACGCGAATCGTGCTCTGATTCATGCTCTAGGCTGGGAGCGCAAGCGTAATGCTTTTTCAAACACGGTCTACACCTCTCAGGTGCCGAGGTACAGGACGGTGAAAACAGTGAGTTTGTGTTAGACGCGAATCGTGCTCTGATTCATGCTCTAGGCTGGGAGCGCAAGCTTATTGCTTTTTCAAACACGGTCTACACCTCTCAGGTGCCGAGTTACAGGACGGTGAAAACAGTGAGTTTGTGTTAGACGCGAATCGTGCTCTGATTCATGCTCTAGGCTGGGAGTGCAAGCTTATTGCTTTTTCAAACACGGTCTACATCTCTCAGGTGCCGAGTTACAGGACGGTGAAAACAGTGAGTTTGTGTTAGACGCGAATCGTGCTCTGATTCATGCTCTAGGTTGGGAGCTAAAGCTTATTGGTTTTTCAAACACGGTCTACACCTCTCAGGTGCCGAGTTACAGGACGGTGAAAACAGTGAGTTTGTGTTAGACGCGAATCGTGCTCTGATTCATGCTCTAGGCTGGGAGCTAAAGCTTATTGCTTTTTCAAACACGGTCTACGCCTCTCAGGTGCCGAGTTACAGGACGGTGAAAACAGTGAGTTTGTGTTAGACGCGAATCGTGCTCTGATTCATGCTCTAGGCTGGGAGCGCAAGCTTTTTGCTTTTTCAAACACGATCTACATCTCTCTGGTGCCGAGTTACAGAACGGTGAAAACAGTGAGTTTGTGTTAGACGCGAATCGTGCTCTGATTCATGCTCTAGGCTGGGAGCGCAAGCGTAATGCTTTTTCAAACACGGTCTACACCTCTCAGGTGCCGAGGTACAGGACGGTGAAAACAGTGAGTTTGTGTTAGACGCGAATCGTGCTCTGATTCATGCTCTAGGCTGGGAGCGCAAGCTTATTGCTTTTTCAAACACGGTCTACACCTCTCAGGTGCCGAGTTACAGGACGGTGAAAACAGTGAGTTTGTGTTAGACGCGAATCGTGCTCTGATTCATGCTCTAGGCTGGGAGCGCAAGCTTATTGCTTTTTCAAACACGGTCTACACCTCTCAGGTGCCGAGTTACAGGACGGTGAAAACAGTGAGTTTGTGTTAGACGCGAATCGTGCTCTGATTCATGCTCTAGGCTGGGAGCTAAAGCTTATTGCTTTTTCAAACACGGTCTACACCTCTCAGGTGCCGAGTTACAGGACGGTGAAAACAGTGAGTTTGTGTTAGACGCGAATCGTGCTCTGATTCATGCTCTAGGCTGGGAGCGCAAGCTTTTTGCTTTTTCAAACACGGTCTACATCTCTCTGGTGCCGAGTTACAGAACGGTGAAAACACTGAGTTTGTGTTAGACGCGAATCGTGCTCTGATTCATGCTCTAGGCTGGGAGCGCAAGCTTTTTGCTTTTTCAAACACGGTCTACACCTCTCAGGTGCCGAGGTACAGGACGGTGAAAACAGTGAGTTTGTGTTAGACGCGAATCGTGCTCTGATTCATGCTCTAGGCTGCGAGCGCAAGCTTATTGCTTTTTCAAACACGGTCTACACCTCTCAGGTGCCGAGTTACAGGACGGTGAAAACAGTGAGTTTGTGTTAGACGCGAATCGTGCTCTGATTCATGCTCTAGGTTGGGAGCTAAAGCTTATTGGTTTTTCAAACACGGTCTACACCTCTCAGGTGCCGAGTTACAGGACGGTGAAAACAGTGAGTTTGTGTTAGACGCGAATCGTGCTCTGATTCATGCTCTAGGCTGGGAGCTAAAGCTTATTGCTTTTTCAAACACGGTCTACGCCTCTCAGGTGCCGAGTTACAGGACGGTGAAAACAGTGAGTTTGTGTTAGACGCGAATCGTGCTCTGATTCATGCTCTAGGCTGGGAGCGCAAGCTTTTTGCTTTTTCAAACACGATCTACATCTCTCTGGTGCCGAGTTACAGAACGGTGAAAACAGTGAGTTTGTGTTAGACGCGAATCGTGCTCTGATTCATGCTCTAGGCTGGGAGCGCAAGCGTAATGCTTTTTCAAACACGGTCTACACCTCTCAGGTGCCGAGGTACAGGACGGTGAAAACAGTGAGTTTGTGTTAGACGCGAATCGTGCTCTGATTCATGCTCTAGGCTGGGAGCGCAAGCTTATTGCTTTTTCAAACACGGTCTACACCTCTCAGGTGCCGAGTTACAGGACGGTGAAAACAGTGAGTTTGTTTTAGACGCGAATCGTGCTCTGATTCATGCTCTAGGCTGGGAGCGCAAGCTTATTGCTTTTTCAAACACGGTCTACACCTCTCAGGTGCCGAGTTACAGGACGGTGAAAACAGTGAGTTTGTGTTAGACGCGAATCGTGCTCTGATTCATGCTCTAGGCTGGGAGCTAAAGCTTATTGCTTTTTCAAACACGGTCTACACCTCTCAGGTGCCGAGTTACAGGACGGTGAAAACAGTGAGTTTGTGTTAGACGCGAATCGTGCTCTGATTCATGCTCTAGGCTGGGAGCGCAAGCTTTTTGCTTTTTCAAACACGGTCTACATCTCTCTGGTGCCGAGTTACAGAACGGTGAAAACACTGAGTTTGTGTTAGACGCGAATCGTGCTCTGATTCATGCTCTAGGCTGGGAGCGCAAGCTTTTTGCTTTTTCAAACACGGTCTACACCTCTCAGGTGCCGAGGTACAGGACGGTGAAAACAGTGAGTTTGTGTTAGACGCGAATCGTGCTCTGATTCATGCTCTAGGCTGCGAGCGCAAGCTTATTGCTTTTTCAAACACGGTCTACACCTCTCAGGTGCCGAGTTACAGGACGGTGAAAATAGTGAGTTTGTGTTAGACGCGAATCGTGCTCTGATTCATGCTCTAGGCTGGGAGTGCAAGCTTATTGCTTTTTCAAACACGGTCTACATCTCTCAGGTGCCGAGTTACAGGACGGTGAAAACAGTGAGTTTGTGTTAGACGCGAATCGTGCTCTGATTCATGCTCTAGGCTGGGAGCTAAAGCTTATTGCTTTTTCAAACACGGTCTACTCCTCTCAGGTGCCGAGTTACAGGACGGTGAAAACAGTGAGCTTGTGTTAGACGCGAATCTTGCTCTGATTCATGCTCTAGGCTGGGAGCGCAAGCTTTTTGCTTTTTCAAACACGGTCTACATCTCTCTGGTGCCGAGTTACAGAACGGTGAAAACAGTGAGTTTGTGTTAGACGCGAATCGTGCTCTGATTCATGCTCTAGGCTGGGAGCGCAAGCTTTTTGCTTTTTCAAACACGGTCTACACCTCTCAGGTGCCGAGGTACAGGACGGTGAAAACAGTGAGTTTGTGTTAGACGCGAATCGTGCTCTGATTCATGCTCTAGGCTGCGAGCGCAAGCTTATTGCTTTTTCAAACACGGTCTACACCTCTCAGGTGCCGAGTTACAGGACGGTGAAAACAGTGAGTTTGTGTTAGACGCGAATCGTGCTCTGATTCATGCTCTAGGCTGGGAGCTAAAGCTTATTGCTTTTTCAAACACGGTCTACGCCTCTCAGGTGCCGAGTTACAGGACGGTGAAAACAGTGAGTTTGTGTTAGACGCGAATCGTGCTCTGATTCATGCTCTAGGCTGGGAGCGCAAGCTTTTTGCTTTTTCAAACACGGTCTACATCTCTCTGGTGCCGAGTTACAGAACGGTGAAAACAGTGAGTTTGTGTTAGACGCGAATCGTGCTCTGATTCATGCTCTAGGCTGGGAGCGCAAGCGTAATGCTTTTTCAAACACGGTCTACACCTCTCAGGTGCCGAGGTACAGGACGGTGAAAACAGTGAGTTTGTGTTAGACGCGAATCGTGCTCTGATTCATGCTCTAGGCTGGGAGCGCAAGCTTATTGCTTTTTCAAACACGGTCTACACCTCTCAGGTGCCGAGTTACAGGACGGTGAAAACAGTGAGTTTGTGTTAGACGCGAATCGTGCTCTGATTCATGCTCTAGGCTGGGAGCGCAAGCTTATTGCTTTTTCAAACACGGTCTACACCTCTCAGGTGCCGAGTTACAGGACAGTGAAAATAGTGAGTTTGTGTTAGACGCGAATCGTGCTCTGATTCATGCTCTAGGCTGGGAGTGCAAGCTTATTGCTTTTTCAAACACGGTCTACATCTCTCAGGTGCCGAGTTACAGGACGGTGAAAACAGTGAGTTTGTGTTAGACGCGAATCGTGCTCTGATTCATGCTCTAGGCTGGGAGCTAAAGCTTATTGCTTTTTCAAACACGGTCTACTCCTCTCAGGTGCCGAGTTACAGGACGGTGAAAACAGTGAGTTTGTGTTAGACGCGAATCTTGCTCTGATTCATGCTCTAGGCTGGGAGCGCAAGCTTTTTGCTTTTTCAAACACGGTCTACATCTCTCTGGTGCCGAGTTACAGAACGGTGAAAACAGTGAGTTTGTGTTAGACGCGAATCGTGCTCTGATTCATGCTCTAGGCTGGGAGCGCAAGCTTTTTGCTTTTTCAAACACGGTCTACACCTCTCAGGTGCCGAGGTACAGGACGGTGAAAACAGTGAGTTTGTGTTAGACGCGAATCGTGCTCTGATTCATGCTCTAGGCTGGGAGCTAAAGCTTATTGCTTTTTCAAACACGGTCTACGCCTCTCAGGTGCCGAGTTACAGGACGGTGAAAACAGTGAGTTTGTGTTAGACGCGAATCGTGCTCTGATTCATGCTCTAGGCTGGGAGCGCAAGCTTTTTGCTTTTTCAAACACGGTCTACATCTCTCTGGTGCCGAGTTACAGAACGGTGAAAACAGTGAGTTTGTGTTATACGCGAATCGTGCTCTGATTCATGCTCTAGGCTGGGAGCGCAAGCTTTTTGCTTTTTCAAACACGGTCTACACCTCTCAGGTGCCGAGGTACAGGACGGTGAAAACAGTGAGTTTGTGTTAGACGCGAATCGTGCTCTGATTCATGCTCTAGGCTGCGAGCGCAAGCTTATTGCTTTTTCAAACACGGTCTACACCTCTCAGGTGCCGAGTTACAGGACGGTGAAAATAGTGAGTTTGTGTTAGACGCGAATCGTGCTCTGATTCATGCTCTAGGCTGGGAGTGCAAGCTTATTGCTTTTTCAAACACGGTCTACATCTCTCAGGTGCCGAGTTACAGGACGGTGAAAACAGTGAGTTTGTGTTAGACGCGAATCGTGCTCTGATTCATGCTCTAGGCTGGGAGCTAAAGCTTATTGCTTTTTCAAACACGGTCTACTCCTCTCAGGTGCCGAGTTACAGGACGGTGAAAACAGTGAGTTTGTGTTAGACGCGAATCGTGCTCTGATTCATGCTCTAGGCTGGGAGCGCAAGCTTTTTGCTTTTTCAAACACGGTCTACATCTCTCTGGTGCCGAGTTACAGAACGGTGAAAACAGTGAGTTTGTGTTAGACGTGAATCGTGCTTCGATTCATGCTCTAGGCTGGGAGCGCAAGCTTTTTGCTTTTTCAAACACGGTCTACACCTCTCAGGTGCCGGGGTACAGGACGGTGAAAACAGTGAGTTTGTGTTAGACGCGAATCGTGCTCTGATTCATGCTCTAGGCTGCGAGCGCAAGCTTATTGCTTTTTCAAACACGGTCTACACCTCTCAGGTGCCGAGTTACAGGACGGTGAAAACAGTGAGTTTGTGTTAGACGCGAATCGTGCTCTGATTCATGCTCTAGGCTGGGAGCTAAAGCTTATTGCTTTTTCAAACACGGTCTACGCCTCTCAGGTGCCGAGTTACAGGACGGTGAAAACAGTGAGTTTGTGTTAGAAGCGAATCGTGCTCTGATTCATGCTCTAGGCTGGGAGCGCAAGCTTTTTGCTTTTTCAAACACGGTCTACATCTCTCTGGTGCCGAGTTACAGAACGGTGAAAACAGTGAGTTTGTGTTAGACGCGAATCGTGCTCTGATTCATGCTCTAGGCTGGGAGCGCAAGCGTAATGCTTTTTCAAACACGGTCTACACCTCTCAGGTGCCGAGGTACAGGACGGTGAAAACAGTGAGTTTGTGTTAGACGCGAATCGTGCTCTGATTCATGCTCTAGGCTGGGAGCGCAAGCTTATTGCTTTTTCAAACACGGTCTACACCTCTCAGGTGCCGAGTTACAGGACGGTGAAAACAGTGAGTTTGTGTTAGACGCGAATCGTGCTCTGATTCATGCTCTAGGCTGGGAGTGCAAGCTTATTGCTTTTTCAAACACGGTCTACATCTCTCAGGTGCCGAGTTACAGGACGGTGAAAACAGTGAGTTTGTGTTAGACGCGAATCGTGCTCTGATTCATGCTCTAGGTTGGGAGCTAAAGCTTATTGGTTTTTCAAACACGGTCTACACCTCTCAGGTGCCGAGTTACAGGACGGTGAAAACAGTGAGTTTGTGTTAGACGCGAATCGTGCTCTGATTCATGCTCTAGGCTGGGAGCTAAAGCTTATTGCTTTTTCAAACACGGTCTACGCCTCTCAGGTGCCGAGTTACAGGACGGTGAAAACAGTGAGTTTGTGTTAGACGCGAATCGTGCTCTGATTCATGCTCTAGGCTGGGAGCGCAAGCTTTTTGCTTTTTCAAACACGATCTACATCTCTCTGGTGCCGAGTTACAGAACGGTGAAAACAGTGAGTTTGTGTTAGACGCGAATCGTGCTCTGATTCATGCTCTAGGCTGGGAGCGCAAGCGTAATGCTTTTTCAAACACGGTCTACACCTCTCAGGTGCCGAGGTACAGGACGGTGAAAACAGTGAGTTTGTGTTAGACGCGAATCGTGCTCTGATTCATGCTCTAGGCTGGGAGCGCAAGCTTATTGCTTTTTCAAACACGGTCTACACCTCTCAGGTGCCGAGTTACAGGACGGTGAAAACAGTGAGTTTGTTTTAGACGCGAATCGTGCTCTGATTCATGCTCTAGGCTGGGAGCGCAAGCTTATTGCTTTTTCAAACACGGTCTACACCTCTCAGGTGCCGAGTTACAGGACGGTGAAAACAGTGAGTTTGTGTTAGACGCGAATCGTGCTCTGATTCATGCTCTAGGCTGGGAGCTAAAGCTTATTGCTTTTTCAAACACGGTCTACACCTCTCAGGTGCCGAGTTACAGGACGGTGAAAACAGTGAGTTTGTGTTAGACGCGAATCGTGCTCTGATTCATGCTCTAGGCTGGGAGCGCAAGCTTTTTGCTTTTTCAAACACGGTCTACATCTCTCTGGTGCCGAGTTACAGAACGGTGAAAACACTGAGTTTGTGTTAGACGCGAATCGTGCTCTGATTCATGCTCTAGGCTGGGAGCGCAAGCTTTTTGCTTTTTCAAACACGGTCTACACCTCTCAGGTGCCGAGTTACAGGACGGTGAAAATAGTGAGTTTGTGTTAGACGCGAATCGTGCTCTGATTCATGCTCTAGGCTGGGAGTGCAAGCTTATTGCTTTTTCAAACACGGTCTACATCTCTCAGGTGCCGAGTTACAGGACGGTGAAAACAGTGAGTTTGTGTTAGACGCGAATCGTGCTCTGATTCATGCTCTAGGCTGGGAGCTAAAGCTTATTGCTTTTTCAAACACGGTCTACTCCTCTCAGGTGCCGAGTTACAGGACGGTGAAAACAGTGAGTTTGTGTTAGACGCGAATCTTGCTCTGATTCATGCTCTAGGCTGGGAGCGCAAGCTTTTTGCTTTTTCAAACACGGTCTACATCTCTCTGGTGCCGAGTTACAGAACGGTGAAAACAGTGAGTTTGTGTTAGACGCGAATCGTGCTCTGATTCATGCTCTAGGCTGGGAGCGCAAGCTTTTTGCTTTTTCAAACACGGTCTACACCTCTCAGGTGCCGAGGTACAGGACGGTGAAAACAGTGAGTTTGTGTTAGACGCGAATCGTGCTCTGATTCATGCTCTAGGCTGCGAGCGCAAGCTTATTGCTTTTTCAAACACGGTCTACACCTCTCAGGTGCCGAGTTACAGGACGGTGAAAACAGTGAGTTTGTGTTAGACGCGAATCGTGCTCTGATTCATGCTCTAGGCTGGGAGCTAAAGCTTATTGCTTTTTCAAACACGGTCTACGCCTCTCAGGTGCCGAGTTACAGGACGGTGAAAACAGTGAGTTTGTGTTAGACGCGAATCGTGCTCTGATTCATGCTCTAGGCTGGGAGCGCAAGCTTTTTGCTTTTTCAAACACGGTCTACATCTCTCTGGTGCCGAGTTACAGAACGGTGAAAACAGTGAGTTTGTGTTAGACGCGAATCGTGCTCTGATTCATGCTCTAGGCTGGGAGCGCAAGCGTAATGCTTTTTCAAACACGGTCTACACCTCTCAGGTGCCGAGGTACAGGACGGTGAAAACAGTGAGTTTGTGTTAGACGCGAATCGTGCTCTGATTCATGCTCTAGGCTGGGAGCTAAAGCTTATTGGTTTTTCAAACACGGTCTACACCTCTCAGGTGCCGAGTTACAGGACGGTGAAAACAGTGAGTTTGTGTTAGACGCGAATCGTGCTCTGATTCATGCTCTAGGCTGGGAGCTAAAGCTTATTGCTTTTTCAAACACGGTCTACGCCTCTCAGGTGCCGAGTTACAGGACGGTGAAAACAGTGAGTTTGTGTTAGACGCGAATCGTGCTCTGATTCATGCTCTAGGCTGGGAGCGCAAGCTTTTTGCTTTTTCAAACACGATCTACATCTCTCTGGTGCCGAGTTACAGAACGGTGAAAACAGTGAGTTTGTGTTAGACGCGAATCGTGCTCTGATTCATGCTCTAGGCTGGGAGCGCAAGCGTAATGCTTTTTCAAACACGGTCTACACCTCTCAGGTGCCGAGGTACAGGACGGTGAAAACAGTGAGTTTGTGTTAGACGCGAATCGTGCTCTGATTCATGCTCTAGGCTGGGAGCGCAAGCTTATTGCTTTTTCAAACACGGTCTACACCTCTCAGGTGCCGAGTTACAGGACGGTGAAAACAGTGAGTTTGTTTTAGACGCGAATCGTGCTCTGATTCATGCTCTAGGCTGGGAGCGCAAGCTTATTGCTTTTTCAAACACGGTCTACACCTCTCAGGTGCCGAGTTACAGGACGGTGAAAACAGTGAGTTTGTGTTAGACGCGAATCGTGCTCTGATTCATGCTCTAGGCTGGGAGCTAAAGCTTATTGCTTTTTCAAACACGGTCTACACCTCTCAGGTGCCGAGTTACAGGACGGTGAAAACAGTGAGTTTGTGTTAGACGCGAATCGTGCTCTGATTCATGCTCTAGGCTGGGAGCGCAAGCTTTTTGCTTTTTCAAACACGGTCTACATCTCTCTGGTGCCGAGTTACAGAACGGTGAAAACACTGAGTTTGTGTTAGACGCGAATCGTGCTCTGATTCATGCTCTAGGCTGGGAGCGCAAGCTTTTTGCTTTTTCAAACACGGTCTACACCTCTCAGGTGCCGAGTTACAGGACGGTGAAAATAGTGAGTTTGTGTTAGACGCGAATCGTGCTCTGATTCATGCTCTAGGCTGGGAGTGCAAGCTTATTGCTTTTTCAAACACGGTCTACATCTCTCAGGTGCCGAGTTACAGGACGGTGAAAACAGTGAGTTTGTGTTAGACGCGAATCGTGCTCTGATTCATGCTCTAGGCTGGGAGCTAAAGCTTATTGCTTTTTCAAACACGGTCTACTCCTCTCAGGTGCCGAGTTACAGGACGGTGAAAACAGTGAGTTTGTGTTAGACGCGAATCTTGCTCTGATTCATGCTCTAGGCTGGGAGCGCAAGCTTTTTGCTTTTTCAAACACGGTCTACATCTCTCTGGTGCCGAGTTACAGAACGGTGAAAACAGTGAGTTTGTGTTAGACGCGAATCGTGCTCTGATTCATGCTCTAGGCTGGGAGCGCAAGCTTTTTGCTTTTTCAAACACGGTCTACACCTCTCAGGTGCCGAGGTACAGGACGGTGAAAACAGTGAGTTTGTGTTAGACGCGAATCGTGCTCTGATTCATGCTCTAGGCTGCGAGCGCAAGCTTATTGCTTTTTCAAACACGGTCTACACCTCTCAGGTGCCGAGTTACAGGACGGTGAAAACAGTGAGTTTGTGTTAGACGCGAATCGTGCTCTGATTCATGCTCTAGGCTGGGAGCTAAAGCTTATTGCTTTTTCAAACACGGTCTACGCCTCTCAGGTGCCGAGTTACAGGACGGTGAAAACAGTGAGTTTGTGTTAGACGCGAATCGTGCTCTGATTCATGCTCTAGGCTGGGAGCGCAAGCTTTTTGCTTTTTCAAACACGGTCTACATCTCTCTGGTGCCGAGTTACAGAACGGTGAAAACAGTGAGTTTGTGTTAGACGCGAATCGTGCTCTGATTCATGCTCTAGGCTGGGAGCGCAAGCGTAATGCTTTTTCAAACACGGTCTACACCTCTCAGGTGCCGAGGTACAGGACGGTGAAAACAGTGAGTTTGTGTTAGACGCGAATCGTGCTCTGATTCATGCTCTAGGCTGGGAGCGCAAGCTTATTGCTTTTTCAAACACGGTCTACACCTCTCAGGTGCCGAGTTACAGGACGGTGAAAACAGTGAGTTTGTGTTAGACGCGAATCGTGCTCTGATTCATGCTCTAGGCTGGGAGCGCAAGCTTATTGCTTTTTCAAACACGGTCTACACCTCTCAGGTGCCGAGTTACAGGACAGTGAAAATAGTGAGTTTGTGTTAGACGCGAATCGTGCTCTGATTCATGCTCTAGGCTGGGAGTGCAAGCTTATTGCTTTTTCAAACACGGTCTACATCTCTCAGGTGCCGAGTTACAGGACGGTGAAAACAGTGAGTTTGTGTTAGACGCGAATCTTGCTCTGATTCATGCTCTAGGCTGGGAGCGCAAGCTTTTTGCTTTTTCAAACACGGTCTACATCTCTCTGGTGCCGAGTTACAGAACGGTGAAAACAGTGAGTTTGTGTTAGACGCGAATCGTGCTCTGATTCATGCTCTAGGCTGGGAGCGCAAGCTTTTTGCTTTTTCAAACACGGTCTACACCTCTCAGGTGCCGAGGTACAGGACGGTGAAAACAGTGAGTTTGTGTTAGACGCGAATCGTGCTCTGATTCATGCTCTAGGCTGCGAGCGCAAGCTTATTGCTTTTTCAAACACGGTCTACACCTCTCAGGTGCCGAGTTACAGGACGGTGAAAACAGTGAGTTTGTGTTAGACGCGAATCGTGCTCTGATTCATGCTCTAGGCTGGGAGCTAAAGCTTATTGCTTTTTCAAACACGGTCTACGCCTCTCAGGTGCCGAGTTACAGGACGGTGAAAACAGTGAGTTTGTGTTAGACGCGAATCGTGCTCTGATTCATGCTCTAGGCTGGGAGCGCAAGCTTTTTGCTTTTTCAAACACGGTCTACATCTCTCTGGTGCCGAGTTACAGAACGGTGAAAACAGTGAGTTTGTGTTAGACGCGAATCGTGCTCTGATTCATGCTCTAGGCTGGGAGCGCAAGCGTAATGCTTTTTCAAACACGGTCTACACCTCTCAGGTGCCGAGGTACAGGACGGTGAAAACAGTGAGTTTGTGTTAGACGCGAATCGTGCTCTGATTCATGCTCTAGGCTGGGAGCGCAAGCTTTTTGCTTTTTCAAACACGGTCTACATCTCTCTGGTGCCGAGTTACAGAACGGTGAAAACAGTGAGTTTGTGTTATACGCGAATCGTGCTCTGATTCATGCTCTAGGCTGGGAGCGCAAGCTTTTTGCTTTTTCAAACACGGTCTACACCTCTCAGGTGCCGAGGTACAGGACGGTGAAAACAGTGAGTTTGTGTTAGACGCGAATCGTGCTCTGATTCATGCTCTAGGCTGCGAGCGCAAGCTTATTGCTTTTTCAAACACGGTCTACACCTCTCAGGTGCCGAGTTACAGGACGGTGAAAATAGTGAGTTTGTGTTAGACGCGAATCGTGCTCTGATTCATGCTCTAGGCTGGGAGTGCAAGCTTATTGCTTTTTCAAACACGGTCTACATCTCTCAGGTGCCGAGTTACAGGACGGTGAAAACAGTGAGTTTGTGTTAGACGCGAATCGTGCTCTGATTCATGCTCTAGGCTGGGAGCTAAAGCTTATTGCTTTTTCAAACACGGTCTACTCCTCTCAGGTGCCGAGTTACAGGACGGTGAAAACAGTGAGTTTGTGTTAGACGCGAATCGTGCTCTGATTCATGCTCTAGGCTGGGAGCGCAAGCTTTTTGCTTTTTCAAACACGGTCTACATCTCTCTGGTGCCGAGTTACAGAACGGTGAAAACAGTGAGTTTGTGTTAGACGTGAATCGTGCTTCGATTCATGCTCTAGGCTGGGAGCGCAAGCTTTTTGCTTTTTCAAACACGGTCTACACCTCTCAGGTGCCGGGGTACAGGACGGTGAAAACAGTGAGTTTGTGTTAGACGCGAATCGTGCTCTGATTCATGCTCTAGGCTGCGAGCGCAAGCTTATTGCTTTTTCAAACACGGTCTACACCTCTCAGGTGCCGAGTTACAGGACGGTGAAAACAGTGAGTTTGTGTTAGACGCGAATCGTGCTCTGATTCATGCTCTAGGCTGGGAGCGCAAGCTTTTTGCTTTTTCAAACACGGTCTACACCTCTCAGGTGCCGAGGTACAGGACGGTGAAAACAGTGAGTTTGTGTTAGACGCGAATCGTGCTCTGATTCATGCTCTAGGCTGCGAGCGCAAGCTTATTGCTTTTTCAAACACGGTCTACACCTCTCAGGTGCCGAGTTACAGGACGGTGAAAACAGTGAGTTTGTGTTAGACGCGAATCGTGCTCTGATTCATGCTCTAGGCTGGGAGCGCAAGCTTATTGCTCTTTCAAACACGGTCTACTCCTCTCAGGTGCCGAGTTACAGGACGGTGAAAACAGTGAGTTTGTGTTAGACGCGAATCGTGCTCTGATTCATGTTCTAGGCTGGGAGCGCAAGCTTATTGCTTTTTCAAACACGGTCTACATCTCTCTGGTGCCGAGTTACAGAACGGTGAAAACAGTGAGTTTGTGTTAGACGCGAATCGTGCTCTGATTCATGCTCTAGGCTGGGAGCGCAAGCTTATTGCTTTTTCAAACACGGTCTACATCTCTCAGGTGCCGAGTTACAGGACGGTGAAAACAGTGAGTTTGTGTTAGACGCGAATCGTGCTTGGATTCATGCTCTAGGCTGGGAGCTAAAGCTTATTGCTTTTTCAAACACGGTCTACACCTCTCAGGTGCCGAATTACAGGACGGTGAAAACAGTGAGTTTGTGTTAGACGCGAATCGTGCTCTGATTCATGCTCTAGGCTGGGAGCGCAAGCTTATTGCTTTTTCAAACACGGTCTACACCTCTCAGGTGCCGAGTTACAGGACGGTGAAAACAGTGAGTTTGTGTTAGACGCGAATCGTGCTCTGATTCATGCTCTAGGCTGGGAGCGCAAGCTTTTTGCTTTTTCAAACACGGTCTACATCTCTCTGGTGCCGAGTTACAGAACGGTGAAAACAGTGAGTTTGTGTTAGACGCGAATCGTGCTCTGATTCATGCTCTAGGCTGGGAGCGCAAGCTTTTTGCTTTTTCAAACACGGTCTACACCTCTCAGGTGCCGAGGTACAGGACGGTGAAAACAATGAGTTTGTGTTAGACGCGAATCGTGCTCTGAGTCATGCTCTAGGCTGCGAGCGCAAGCTTATTGCTTTTTCAAACACGGTCTACACCTCTCAGGTGCCGAGTTACAGGACGGTGAAAACAGTGAGTTTGTGTTAGACGCGAATCGTGCTCTGATTCATGCTCTAGGCTGGGAGCTAAAGCTTATTGCTTTTTCAAACACGGTCTACATCTCTCTGGTGCCGAGTTACAGAACGGTGAAAACAGTGAGTTTGTGTTAGACGCGAATCGTGCTCTGATTCATGCTCTAGGCTGGGAGCGCAAGCTTTTTGCTTTTTCAAACACGGTCTACACCTCTCAGGTGCCGAGGTACAGGACGGTGAAAACAGTGAGTTTGTGTTAGACGCGAATCGTGCTCTGATTCATGCTCTAGGCTGGGAGCGCAAGCTTATTGCTTTTTCAAACACGGTCTACACCTCTCAGGTGCCGAGTTACAGGACGGTGAAAACAGTGAGTTTGTGTTAGACGCGAATCGTGCTCTGATTCATGCTCTAGGCTGGGAGTGCAAGCTTATTGCTTTTTCAAACACGGTCTACATCTCTCAGGTGCCGAGTTACAGGACGGTGAAAACAGTGAGTTTGTGTTAGACGCGAATCGTGCTCTGATTCATGCTCTAGGTTGGGAGCTAAAGCTTATTGGTTTTTCAAACACGGTCTACACCTCTCAGGTGCCGAGTTACAGGACGGTGAAAACAGTGAGTTTGTGTTAGACGCGAATCGTGCTCTGATTCATGCTCTAGGCTGGGAGCTAAAGCTTATTGCTTTTTCAAACACGGTCTACGCCTCTCAGGTGCCGAGTTACAGGACGGTGAAAACAGTGAGTTTGTGTTAGACGCGAATCGTGCTCTGATTCATGCTCTAGGCTGGGAGCGCAAGCTTTTTGCTTTTTCAAACACGATCTACATCTCTCTGGTGCCGAGTTACAGAACGGTGAAAACAGTGAGTTTGTGTTAGACGCGAATCGTGCTCTGATTCATGCTCTAGGCTGGGAGCGCAAGCGTAATGCTTTTTCAAACACGGTCTACACCTCTCAGGTGCCGAGGTACAGGACGGTGAAAACAGTGAGTTTGTGTTAGACGCGAATCGTGCTCTGATTCATGCTCTAGGCTGGGAGCGCAAGCTTATTGCTTTTTCAAACACGGTCTACACCTCTCAGGTGCCGAGTTACAGGACGGTGAAAACAGTGAGTTTGTTTTAGACGCGAATCGTGCTCTGATTCATGCTCTAGGCTGGGAGCGCAAGCTTATTGCTTTTTCAAACACGGTCTACACCTCTCAGGTGCCGAGTTACAGGACGGTGAAAACAGTGAGTTTGTGTTAGACGCGAATCGTGCTCTGATTCATGCTCTAGGCTGGGAGCTAAAGCTTATTGCTTTTTCAAACACGGTCTACACCTCTCAGGTGCCGAGTTACAGGACGGTGAAAACAGTGAGTTTGTGTTAGACGCGAATCGTGCTCTGATTCATGCTCTAGGCTGGGAGCGCAAGCTTTTTGCTTTTTCAAACACGGTCTACATCTCTCTGGTGCCGAGTTACAGAACGGTGAAAACACTGAGTTTGTGTTAGACGCGAATCGTGCTCTGATTCATGCTCTAGGCTGGGAGCGCAAGCTTTTTGCTTTTTCAAACACGGTCTACACCTCTCAGGTGCCGAGGTACAGGACGGTGAAAACAGTGAGTTTGTGTTAGACGCGAATCGTGCTCTGATTCATGCTCTAGGCTGCGAGCGCAAGCTTATTGCTTTTTCAAACACGGTCTACACCTCTCAGGTGCCGAGTTACAGGACGGTGAAAACAGTGAGTTTGTGTTAGACGCGAATCGTGCTCTGATTCATGCTCTAGGTTGGGAGCTAAAGCTTATTGGTTTTTCAAACACGGTCTACACCTCTCAGGTGCCGAGTTACAGGACGGTGAAAACAGTGAGTTTGTGTTAGACGCGAATCGTGCTCTGATTCATGCTCTAGGCTGGGAGCTAAAGCTTATTGCTTTTTCAAACACGGTCTACGCCTCTCAGGTGCCGAGTTACAGGACGGTGAAAACAGTGAGTTTGTGTTAGACGCGAATCGTGCTCTGATTCATGCTCTAGGCTGGGAGCGCAAGCTTTTTGCTTTTTCAAACACGATCTACATCTCTCTGGTGCCGAGTTACAGAACGGTGAAAACAGTGAGTTTGTGTTAGACGCGAATCGTGCTCTGATTCATGCTCTAGGCTGGGAGCGCAAGCGTAATGCTTTTTCAAACACGGTCTACACCTCTCAGGTGCCGAGGTACAGGACGGTGAAAACAGTGAGTTTGTGTTAGACGCGAATCGTGCTCTGATTCATGCTCTAGGCTGGGAGCGCAAGCTTATTGCTTTTTCAAACACGGTCTACACCTCTCAGGTGCCGAGTTACAGGACGGTGAAAACAGTGAGTTTGTTTTAGACGCGAATCGTGCTCTGATTCATGCTCTAGGCTGGGAGCGCAAGCTTATTGCTTTTTCAAACACGGTCTACACCTCTCAGGTGCCGAGTTACAGGACGGTGAAAACAGTGAGTTTGTGTTAGACGCGAATCGTGCTCTGATTCATGCTCTAGGCTGGGAGCTAAAGCTTATTGCTTTTTCAAACACGGTCTACACCTCTCAGGTGCCGAGTTACAGGACGGTGAAAACAGTGAGTTTGTGTTAGACGCGAATCGTGCTCTGATTCATGCTCTAGGCTGGGAGCGCAAGCTTTTTGCTTTTTCAAACACGGTCTACATCTCTCTGGTGCCGAGTTACAGAACGGTGAAAACACTGAGTTTGTGTTAGACGCGAATCGTGCTCTGATTCATGCTCTAGGCTGGGAGCGCAAGCTTTTTGCTTTTTCAAACACGGTCTACACCTCTCAGGTGCCGAGGTACAGGACGGTGAAAACAGTGAGTTTGTGTTAGACGCGAATCGTGCTCTGATTCATGCTCTAGGCTGCGAGCGCAAGCTTATTGCTTTTTCAAACACGGTCTACACCTCTCAGGTGCCGAGTTACAGGACGGTGAAAATAGTGAGTTTGTGTTAGACGCGAATCGTGCTCTGATTCATGCTCTAGGCTGGGAGTGCAAGCTTATTGCTTTTTCAAACACGGTCTACATCTCTCAGGTGCCGAGTTACAGGACGGTGAAAACAGTGAGTTTGTGTTAGACGCGAATCGTGCTCTGATTCATGCTCTAGGCTGGGAGCTAAAGCTTATTGCTTTTTCAAACACGGTCTACTCCTCTCAGGTGCCGAGTTACAGGACGGTGAAAACAGTGAGCTTGTGTTAGACGCGAATCTTGCTCTGATTCATGCTCTAGGCTGGGAGCGCAAGCTTTTTGCTTTTTCAAACACGGTCTACATCTCTCTGGTGCCGAGTTACAGAACGGTGAAAACAGTGAGTTTGTGTTAGACGCGAATCGTGCTCTGATTCATGCTCTAGGCTGGGAGCGCAAGCTTTTTGCTTTTTCAAACACGGTCTACACCTCTCAGGTGCCGAGGTACAGGACGGTGAAAACAGTGAGTTTGTGTTAGACGCGAATCGTGCTCTGATTCATGCTCTAGGCTGCGAGCGCAAGCTTATTGCTTTTTCAAACACGGTCTACACCTCTCAGGTGCCGAGTTACAGGACGGTGAAAACAGTGAGTTTGTGTTAGACGCGAATCGTGCTCTGATTCATGCTCTAGGCTGGGAGCTAAAGCTTATTGCTTTTTCAAACACGGTCTACGCCTCTCAGGTGCCGAGTTACAGGACGGTGAAAACAGTGAGTTTGTGTTAGACGCGAATCGTGCTCTGATTCATGCTCTAGGCTGGGAGCGCAAGCTTTTTGCTTTTTCAAACACGGTCTACATCTCTCTGGTGCCGAGTTACAGAACGGTGAAAACAGTGAGTTTGTGTTAGACGCGAATCGTGCTCTGATTCATGCTCTAGGCTGGGAGCGCAAGCGTAATGCTTTTTCAAACACGGTCTACACCTCTCAGGTGCCGAGGTACAGGACGGTGAAAACAGTGAGTTTGTGTTAGACGCGAATCGTGCTCTGATTCATGCTCTAGGCTGGGAGCGCAAGCTTATTGCTTTTTCAAACACGGTCTACACCTCTCAGGTGCCGAGTTACAGGACGGTGAAAACAGTGAGTTTGTGTTAGACGCGAATCGTGCTCTGATTCATGCTCTAGGCTGGGAGCGCAAGCTTATTGCTTTTTCAAACACGGTCTACACCTCTCAGGTGCCGAGTTACAGGACAGTGAAAATAGTGAGTTTGTGTTAGACGCGAATCGTGCTCTGATTCATGCTCTAGGCTGGGAGTGCAAGCTTATTGCTTTTTCAAACACGGTCTACATCTCTCAGGTGCCGAGTTACAGGACGGTGAAAACAGTGAGTTTGTGTTAGACGCGAATCGTGCTCTGATTCATGCTCTAGGCTGGGAGCTAAAGCTTATTGCTTTTTCAAACACGGTCTACTCCTCTCAGGTGCCGAGTTACAGGACGGTGAAAACAGTGAGTTTGTGTTAGACGCGAATCTTGCTCTGATTCATGCTCTAGGCTGGGAGCGCAAGCTTTTTGCTTTTTCAAACACGGTCTACATCTCTCTGGTGCCGAGTTACAGAACGGTGAAAACAGTGAGTTTGTGTTAGACGCGAATCGTGCTCTGATTCATGCTCTAGGCTGGGAGCGCAAGCTTTTTGCTTTTTCAAACACGGTCTACACCTCTCAGGTGCCGAGGTACAGGACGGTGAAAACAGTGAGTTTGTGTTAGACGCGAATCGTGCTCTGATTCATGCTCTAGGCTGCGAGCGCAAGCTTATTGCTTTTTCAAACACGGTCTACACCTCTCAGGTGCCGAGTTACAGGACGGTGAAAACAGTGAGTTTGTGTTAGACGCGAATCGTGCTCTGATTCATGCTCTAGGCTGGGAGCTAAAGCTTATTGCTTTTTCAAACACGGTCTACGCCTCTCAGGTGCCGAGTTACAGGACGGTGAAAACAGTGAGTTTGTGTTAGACGCGAATCGTGCTCTGATTCATGCTCTAGGCTGGGAGCGCAAGCTTTTTGCTTTTTCAAACACGGTCTACATCTCTCTGGTGCCGAGTTACAGAACGGTGAAAACAGTGAGTTTGTGTTATACGCGAATCGTGCTCTGATTCATGCTCTAGGCTGGGAGCGCAAGCTTTTTGCTTTTTCAAACACGGTCTACACCTCTCAGGTGCCGAGGTACAGGACGGTGAAAACAGTGAGTTTGTGTTAGACGCGAATCGTGCTCTGATTCATGCTCTAGGCTGCGAGCGCAAGCTTATTGCTTTTTCAAACACGGTCTACACCTCTCAGGTGCCGAGTTACAGGACGGTGAAAATAGTGAGTTTGTGTTAGACGCGAATCGTGCTCTGATTCATGCTCTAGGCTGGGAGTGCAAGCTTATTGCTTTTTCAAACACGGTCTACATCTCTCAGGTGCCGAGTTACAGGACGGTGAAAACAGTGAGTTTGTGTTAGACGCGAATCGTGCTCTGATTCATGCTCTAGGCTGGGAGCTAAAGCTTATTGCTTTTTCAAACACGGTCTACTCCTCTCAGGTGCCGAGTTACAGGACGGTGAAAACAGTGAGTTTGTGTTAGACGCGAATCGTGCTCTGATTCATGCTCTAGGCTGGGAGCGCAAGCTTTTTGCTTTTTCAAACACGGTCTACATCTCTCTGGTGCCGAGTTACAGAACGGTGAAAACAGTGAGTTTGTGTTAGACGTGAATCGTGCTTCGATTCATGCTCTAGGCTGGGAGCGCAAGCTTTTTGCTTTTTCAAACACGGTCTACACCTCTCAGGTGCCGGGGTACAGGACGGTGAAAACAGTGAGTTTGTGTTAGACGCGAATCGTGCTCTGATTCATGCTCTAGGCTGCGAGCGCAAGCTTATTGCTTTTTCAAACACGGTCTACACCTCTCAGGTGCCGAGTTACAGGACGGTGAAAACAGTGAGTTTGTGTTAGACGCGAATCGTGCTCTGATTCATGCTCTAGGCTGGGAGCTAAAGCTTATTGCTTTTTCAAACACGGTCTACGCCTCTCAGGTGCCGAGTTACAGGACGGTGAAAACAGTGAGTTTGTGTTAGAAGCGAATCGTGCTCTGATTCATGCTCTAGGCTGGGAGCGCAAGCTTTTTGCTTTTTCAAACACGGTCTACATCTCTCTGGTGCCGAGTTACAGAACGGTGAAAACAGTGAGTTTGTGTTAGACGCGAATCGTGCTCTGATTCATGCTCTAGGCTGGGAGCGCAAGCGTAATGCTTTTTCAAACACGGTCTACACCTCTCAGGTGCCGAGGTACAGGACGGTGAAAACAGTGAGTTTGTGTTAGACGCGAATCGTGCTCTGATTCATGCTCTAGGCTGGGAGCGCAAGCTTATTGCTTTTTCAAACACGGTCTACACCTCTCAGGTGCCGAGTTACAGGACGGTGAAAACAGTGAGTTTGTGTTAGACGCGAATCGTGCTCTGATTCATGCTCTAGGCTGGGAGTGCAAGCTTATTGCTTTTTCAAACACGGTCTACATCTCTCAGGTGCCGAGTTACAGGACGGTGAAAACAGTGAGTTTGTGTTAGACGCGAATCGTGCTCTGATTCATGCTCTAGGTTGGGAGCTAAAGCTTATTGGTTTTTCAAACACGGTCTACACCTCTCAGGTGCCGAGTTACAGGACGGTGAAAACAGTGAGTTTGTGTTAGACGCGAATCGTGCTCTGATTCATGCTCTAGGCTGGGAGCTAAAGCTTATTGCTTTTTCAAACACGGTCTACGCCTCTCAGGTGCCGAGTTACAGGACGGTGAAAACAGTGAGTTTGTGTTAGACGCGAATCGTGCTCTGATTCATGCTCTAGGCTGGGAGCGCAAGCTTTTTGCTTTTTCAAACACGATCTACATCTCTCTGGTGCCGAGTTACAGAACGGTGAAAACAGTGAGTTTGTGTTAGACGCGAATCGTGCTCTGATTCATGCTCTAGGCTGGGAGCGCAAGCGTAATGCTTTTTCAAACACGGTCTACACCTCTCAGGTGCCGAGGTACAGGACGGTGAAAACAGTGAGTTTGTGTTAGACGCGAATCGTGCTCTGATTCATGCTCTAGGCTGGGAGCGCAAGCTTATTGCTTTTTCAAACACGGTCTACACCTCTCAGGTGCCGAGTTACAGGACGGTGAAAACAGTGAGTTTGTTTTAGACGCGAATCGTGCTCTGATTCATGCTCTAGGCTGGGAGCGCAAGCTTATTGCTTTTTCAAACACGGTCTACACCTCTCAGGTGCCGAGTTACAGGACGGTGAAAACAGTGAGTTTGTGTTAGACGCGAATCGTGCTCTGATTCATGCTCTAGGCTGGGAGCTAAAGCTTATTGCTTTTTCAAACACGGTCTACACCTCTCAGGTGCCGAGTTACAGGACGGTGAAAACAGTGAGTTTGTGTTAGACGCGAATCGTGCTCTGATTCATGCTCTAGGCTGGGAGCGCAAGCTTTTTGCTTTTTCAAACACGGTCTACATCTCTCTGGTGCCGAGTTACAGAACGGTGAAAACACTGAGTTTGTGTTAGACGCGAATCGTGCTCTGATTCATGCTCTAGGCTGGGAGCGCAAGCTTTTTGCTTTTTCAAACACGGTCTACACCTCTCAGGTGCCGAGTTACAGGACGGTGAAAATAGTGAGTTTGTGTTAGACGCGAATCGTGCTCTGATTCATGCTCTAGGCTGGGAGTGCAAGCTTATTGCTTTTTCAAACACGGTCTACATCTCTCAGGTGCCGAGTTACAGGACGGTGAAAACAGTGAGTTTGTGTTAGACGCGAATCGTGCTCTGATTCATGCTCTAGGCTGGGAGCTAAAGCTTATTGCTTTTTCAAACACGGTCTACTCCTCTCAGGTGCCGAGTTACAGGACGGTGAAAACAGTGAGTTTGTGTTAGACGCGAATCTTGCTCTGATTCATGCTCTAGGCTGGGAGCGCAAGCTTTTTGCTTTTTCAAACACGGTCTACATCTCTCTGGTGCCGAGTTACAGAACGGTGAAAACAGTGAGTTTGTGTTAGACGCGAATCGTGCTCTGATTCATGCTCTAGGCTGGGAGCGCAAGCTTTTTGCTTTTTCAAACACGGTCTACACCTCTCAGGTGCCGAGGTACAGGACGGTGAAAACAGTGAGTTTGTGTTAGACGCGAATCGTGCTCTGATTCATGCTCTAGGCTGCGAGCGCAAGCTTATTGCTTTTTCAAACACGGTCTACACCTCTCAGGTGCCGAGTTACAGGACGGTGAAAACAGTGAGTTTGTGTTAGACGCGAATCGTGCTCTGATTCATGCTCTAGGCTGGGAGCTAAAGCTTATTGCTTTTTCAAACACGGTCTACGCCTCTCAGGTGCCGAGTTACAGGACGGTGAAAACAGTGAGTTTGTGTTAGACGCGAATCGTGCTCTGATTCATGCTCTAGGCTGGGAGCGCAAGCTTTTTGCTTTTTCAAACACGGTCTACATCTCTCTGGTGCCGAGTTACAGAACGGTGAAAACAGTGAGTTTGTGTTAGACGCGAATCGTGCTCTGATTCATGCTCTAGGCTGGGAGCGCAAGCGTAATGCTTTTTCAAACACGGTCTACACCTCTCAGGTGCCGAGGTACAGGACGGTGAAAACAGTGAGTTTGTGTTAGACGCGAATCGTGCTCTGATTCATGCTCTAGGCTGGGAGCTAAAGCTTATTGGTTTTTCAAACACGGTCTACACCTCTCAGGTGCCGAGTTACAGGACGGTGAAAACAGTGAGTTTGTGTTAGACGCGAATCGTGCTCTGATTCATGCTCTAGGCTGGGAGCTAAAGCTTATTGCTTTTTCAAACACGGTCTACGCCTCTCAGGTGCCGAGTTACAGGACGGTGAAAACAGTGAGTTTGTGTTAGACGCGAATCGTGCTCTGATTCATGCTCTAGGCTGGGAGCGCAAGCTTTTTGCTTTTTCAAACACGATCTACATCTCTCTGGTGCCGAGTTACAGAACGGTGAAAACAGTGAGTTTGTGTTAGACGCGAATCGTGCTCTGATTCATGCTCTAGGCTGGGAGCGCAAGCGTAATGCTTTTTCAAACACGGTCTACACCTCTCAGGTGCCGAGGTACAGGACGGTGAAAACAGTGAGTTTGTGTTAGACGCGAATCGTGCTCTGATTCATGCTCTAGGCTGGGAGCGCAAGCTTATTGCTTTTTCAAACACGGTCTACACCTCTCAGGTGCCGAGTTACAGGACGGTGAAAACAGTGAGTTTGTTTTAGACGCGAATCGTGCTCTGATTCATGCTCTAGGCTGGGAGCGCAAGCTTATTGCTTTTTCAAACACGGTCTACACCTCTCAGGTGCCGAGTTACAGGACGGTGAAAACAGTGAGTTTGTGTTAGACGCGAATCGTGCTCTGATTCATGCTCTAGGCTGGGAGCTAAAGCTTATTGCTTTTTCAAACACGGTCTACACCTCTCAGGTGCCGAGTTACAGGACGGTGAAAACAGTGAGTTTGTGTTAGACGCGAATCGTGCTCTGATTCATGCTCTAGGCTGGGAGCGCAAGCTTTTTGCTTTTTCAAACACGGTCTACATCTCTCTGGTGCCGAGTTACAGAACGGTGAAAACACTGAGTTTGTGTTAGACGCGAATCGTGCTCTGATTCATGCTCTAGGCTGGGAGCGCAAGCTTTTTGCTTTTTCAAACACGGTCTACACCTCTCAGGTGCCGAGTTACAGGACGGTGAAAATAGTGAGTTTGTGTTAGACGCGAATCGTGCTCTGATTCATGCTCTAGGCTGGGAGTGCAAGCTTATTGCTTTTTCAAACACGGTCTACATCTCTCAGGTGCCGAGTTACAGGACGGTGAAAACAGTGAGTTTGTGTTAGACGCGAATCGTGCTCTGATTCATGCTCTAGGCTGGGAGCTAAAGCTTATTGCTTTTTCAAACACGGTCTACTCCTCTCAGGTGCCGAGTTACAGGACGGTGAAAACAGTGAGTTTGTGTTAGACGCGAATCTTGCTCTGATTCATGCTCTAGGCTGGGAGCGCAAGCTTTTTGCTTTTTCAAACACGGTCTACATCTCTCTGGTGCCGAGTTACAGAACGGTGAAAACAGTGAGTTTGTGTTAGACGCGAATCGTGCTCTGATTCATGCTCTAGGCTGGGAGCGCAAGCTTTTTGCTTTTTCAAACACGGTCTACACCTCTCAGGTGCCGAGGTACAGGACGGTGAAAACAGTGAGTTTGTGTTAGACGCGAATCGTGCTCTGATTCATGCTCTAGGCTGCGAGCGCAAGCTTATTGCTTTTTCAAACACGGTCTACACCTCTCAGGTGCCGAGTTACAGGACGGTGAAAACAGTGAGTTTGTGTTAGACGCGAATCGTGCTCTGATTCATGCTCTAGGCTGGGAGCTAAAGCTTATTGCTTTTTCAAACACGGTCTACGCCTCTCAGGTGCCGAGTTACAGGACGGTGAAAACAGTGAGTTTGTGTTAGACGCGAATCGTGCTCTGATTCATGCTCTAGGCTGGGAGCGCAAGCTTTTTGCTTTTTCAAACACGGTCTACATCTCTCTGGTGCCGAGTTACAGAACGGTGAAAACAGTGAGTTTGTGTTAGACGCGAATCGTGCTCTGATTCATGCTCTAGGCTGGGAGCGCAAGCGTAATGCTTTTTCAAACACGGTCTACACCTCTCAGGTGCCGAGGTACAGGACGGTGAAAACAGTGAGTTTGTGTTAGACGCGAATCGTGCTCTGATTCATGCTCTAGGCTGGGAGCGCAAGCTTATTGCTTTTTCAAACACGGTCTACACCTCTCAGGTGCCGAGTTACAGGACGGTGAAAACAGTGAGTTTGTGTTAGACGCGAATCGTGCTCTGATTCATGCTCTAGGCTGGGAGCGCAAGCTTATTGCTTTTTCAAACACGGTCTACACCTCTCAGGTGCCGAGTTACAGGACAGTGAAAATAGTGAGTTTGTGTTAGACGCGAATCGTGCTCTGATTCATGCTCTAGGCTGGGAGTGCAAGCTTATTGCTTTTTCAAACACGGTCTACATCTCTCAGGTGCCGAGTTACAGGACGGTGAAAACAGTGAGTTTGTGTTAGACGCGAATCTTGCTCTGATTCATGCTCTAGGCTGGGAGCGCAAGCTTTTTGCTTTTTCAAACACGGTCTACATCTCTCTGGTGCCGAGTTACAGAACGGTGAAAACAGTGAGTTTGTGTTAGACGCGAATCGTGCTCTGATTCATGCTCTAGGCTGGGAGCGCAAGCTTTTTGCTTTTTCAAACACGGTCTACACCTCTCAGGTGCCGAGGTACAGGACGGTGAAAACAGTGAGTTTGTGTTAGACGCGAATCGTGCTCTGATTCATGCTCTAGGCTGCGAGCGCAAGCTTATTGCTTTTTCAAACACGGTCTACACCTCTCAGGTGCCGAGTTACAGGACGGTGAAAACAGTGAGTTTGTGTTAGACGCGAATCGTGCTCTGATTCATGCTCTAGGCTGGGAGCTAAAGCTTATTGCTTTTTCAAACACGGTCTACGCCTCTCAGGTGCCGAGTTACAGGACGGTGAAAACAGTGAGTTTGTGTTAGACGCGAATCGTGCTCTGATTCATGCTCTAGGCTGGGAGCGCAAGCTTTTTGCTTTTTCAAACACGGTCTACATCTCTCTGGTGCCGAGTTACAGAACGGTGAAAACAGTGAGTTTGTGTTAGACGCGAATCGTGCTCTGATTCATGCTCTAGGCTGGGAGCGCAAGCGTAATGCTTTTTCAAACACGGTCTACACCTCTCAGGTGCCGAGGTACAGGACGGTGAAAACAGTGAGTTTGTGTTAGACGCGAATCGTGCTCTGATTCATGCTCTAGGCTGGGAGCGCAAGCTTTTTGCTTTTTCAAACACGGTCTACATCTCTCTGGTGCCGAGTTACAGAACGGTGAAAACAGTGAGTTTGTGTTAGACGCGAATCGTGCTCTGATTCATGCTCTAGGCTGGGAGTGCAAGCTTTTTGCTTTTTCAAACACGGTCTACATCTCTCAGGTGCCGAGTTACAGGACGGTGAAAACAGTGAGTTTGTGTTAGACGCGAATCGTGCTCTGATTCATGCTCTAGGCTGGGAGCTAAAGCTTATTGCTTTTTCAAACACGGTCTACTCCTCTCAGGTGCCGAGTTACAGGACGGTGAAAACAGTGAGTTTGTGTTAGACGCGAATCGTGCTCTGATTCATGCTCTAGGCTGGGAGCGCAAGCTTTTTGCTTTTTCAAACACGGTCTACATCTCTCTGGTGCCGAGTTACAGAACGGTGAAAACAGTGAGTTTGTGTTAGACGTGAATCGTGCTTCGATTCATGCTCTAGGCTGGGAGCGCAAGCTTTTTGCTTTTTCAAACACGGTCTACACCTCTCAGGTGCCGGGGTACAGGACGGTGAAAACAGTGAGTTTGTGTTAGACGCGAATCGTGCTCTGATTCATGCTCTAGGCTGCGAGCGCAAGCTTATTGCTTTTTCAAACACGGTCTACACCTCTCAGGTGCCGAGTTACAGGACGGTGAAAACAGTGAGTTTGTGTTAGACGCGAATCGTGCTCTGATTCATGCTCTAGGCTGGGAGCTAAAGCTTATTGCTTTTTCAAACACGGTCTACGCCTCTCAGGTGCCGAGTTACAGGACGGTGAAAACAGTGAGTTTGTGTTAGAAGCGAATCGTGCTCTGATTCATGCTCTAGGCTGGGAGCGCAAGCTTTTTGCTTTTTCAAACACGGTCTACATCTCTCTGGTGCCGAGTTACAGAACGGTGAAAACAGTGAGTTTGTGTTAGACGCGAATCGTGCTCTGATTCATGCTCTAGGCTGGGAGCGCAAGCGTAATGCTTTTTCAAACACGGTCTACACCTCTCAGGTGCCGAGGTACAGGACGGTGAAAACAGTGAGTTTGTGTTAGACGCGAATCGTGCTCTGATTCATGCTCTAGGCTGGGAGCGCAAGCGTAATGCTTTTTCAAACACGGTCTACACCTCTCAGGTGCCGAGTTACAGGACGGTGAAAACAGTGAGTTTGTGTTAGACGCGAATCGTGCTCTGATTCATGCTCTAGGCTGGGAGCGCAAGCTTATTGCTTTTTCAAACACGGTCTACACCTCTCAGGTGCCGAGTTACAGGACGGTGAAAACAGTGAGTTTGTGTTAGACGCGAATCGTGCTCTGATTCATGCTCTAGGCTGGGAGTGCAAGCTTATTGCTTTTTCAAACACGGTCTACATCTCTCAGGTGCCGAGTTACAGGACGGTGAAAACAGTGAGTTTGTGTTAGACGCGAATCGTGCTCTGATTCATGCTCTAGGCCGGGAGCTAAAGCTTATTGGTTTTTCAAACACGGTCTACACCTCTCAGGTGCCGAGTTACAGGACGGTGAAAACAGTGAGTTTGTGTTAGACGCGAAAGGTGCTCTGATTCATGCTCTAGGCTGGGAGCTAAAGCTTATTGGTTTTTCAAACACGGTCTACACCTCTCAGGTGCCGAGTTACAGGACGGTGAAAACAGTGAGTTTGTGTTAGACGCGAATCGTGCTCTGATTCATGCTCTAGGCTGGGAGCTAAAGCTTATTGCTTTTTCAAACACGGTCTACTCCTCTCAGGTGCCGAGTTACAGGACGGTGAAAACAGTGAGTTTGTGTTAGACGCGAATCTTGCTCTGATTCATGCTCTAGGCTGGGAGCGCAAGCTTTTTGCTTTTTCAAACACGGTCTACATCTCTCTGGTGCCGAGTTACAGAACGGTGAAAACAGTGAGTTTGTGTTAGACGCGAATCGTGCTCTGATTCATGCTCTAGGCTGGGAGCGCAAGCTTTTTGCTTTTTCAAACACGGTCTACACCTCTCAGGTGCCGAGGTACAGGACGGTGAAAACAGTGAGTTTGTGTTAGACGCGAATCGTGCTCTGATTCATGCTCTAGGCTGCGAGCGCAAGCTTATTGCTTTTTCAAACACGGTCTACACCTCTCAGGTGCCGAGTTACAGGACGGTGAAAACAGTGAGTTTGTGTTAGACGCGAATCGTGCTCTGATTCATGCTCTAGGCTGGGAGCGCAAGCTTTTTGCTTTTTCAAACACGGTCTACATCTCTCTGGTGCCGAGTTACAGAACGGTGAAAACAGTGAGTTTGTGTTAGACGCGAATCGTGCTCTGATTCATGCTCTAGGCTGGGAGCGCAAGCGTAATGCTTTTTCAAACACGGTCTACACCTCTCAGGTGCCGAGGTACAGGACGGTGAAAACAGTGAGTTTGTGTTAGACGCGAATCGTGCTCTGATTCATGCTCTAGGCTGGGAGCGCAAGCTTTTTGCTTTTTCAAACACGGTCTACATCTCTCTGGTGCCGAGTTACAGAACGGTGAAAACAGTGAGTTTGTGTTATACGCGAATCGTGCTCTGATTCATGCTCTAGGCTGGGAGCGCAAGCTTTTTGCTTTTTCAAACACGGTCTACACCTCTCAGGTGCCGAGGTACAGGACGGTGAAAACAGTGAGTTTGTGTTAGACGCGAATCGTGCTCTGATTCATGCTCTAGGCTGCGAGCGCAAGCTTATTGCTTTTTCAAACACGGTCTACACCTCTCAGGTGCCGAGTTACAGGACGGTGAAAATAGTGAGTTTGTGTTAGACGCGAATCGTGCTCTGATTCATGCTCTAGGCTGGGAGTGCAAGCTTATTGCTTTTTCAAACACGGTCTACATCTCTCAGGTGCCGAGTTACAGGACGGTGAAAACAGTGAGTTTGTGTTAGACGCGAATCGTGCTCTGATTCATGCTCTAGGCTGGGAGCTAAAGCTTATTGCTTTTTCAAACACGGTCTACTCCTCTCAGGTGCCGAGTTACAGGACGGTGAAAACAGTGAGTTTGTGTTAGACGCGAATCGTGCTCTGATTCATGCTCTAGGCTGGGAGCGCAAGCTTTTTGCTTTTTCAAACACGGTCTACATCTCTCTGGTGCCGAGTTACAGAACGGTGAAAACAGTGAGTTTGTGTTAGACGTGAATCGTGCTTCGATTCATGCTCTAGGCTGGGAGCGCAAGCTTTTTGCTTTTTCAAACACGGTCTACACCTCTCAGGTGCCGAGGTACAGGACGGTGAAAACAGTGAGTTTGTGTTAGACGCGAATCGTGCTCTGATTCATGCTCTAGGCTGCGAGCGCAAGCTTATTGCTTTTTCAAACACGGTCTACACCTCTCAGGTGCCGAGTTACAGGACGGTGAAAACAGTGAGTTTGTGTTAGACGCGAATCGTGCTCTGATTCATGCTCTAGGCTGGGAGCTAAAGCTTATTGCTTTTTCAAACACGGTCTACGCCTCTCAGGTGCCGAGTTACAGGACGGTGAAAACAGTGAGTTTGTGTTAGAAGCGAATCGTGCTCTGATTCATGCTCTAGGCTGGGAGCGCAAGCTTTTTGCTTTTTCAAACACGGTCTACATCTCTCTGGTGCCGAGTTACAGGACGGTGAAAACAGTGAGTTTGTGTTAGACGCGAATGGTGCTGGGATTTATGCTCTAGGCTGGGAGCGCAAGCGTAATGCTTTTTCAAACACGGTCTACACCTCTCAGGTGCCGAGGTACAGGACGGTGAAAACAGTGAGTTTGTGTTAGACGCGAATCGTGCTCTGAATTATGCTCTAGGCTGGAAGCTCAAGCTTATTACTTTTTCAAACACGGTCTACACCTCTCAGGTGCCGAGTTACAGGACGGTGAAAACAGTGAGTTTGTGTTAGAAGCGAATCGTGCTCTAATTCATGCTCTAGGCGGGGAGCGCAAGCTTATTGCTTTTTCAAACACGGTCTACACCTCTCAGGTGCCGAGTTACAGGACGGTGAAAACAGTGAGTTTGTGTTAGACGCGAATCGTGCTCTGATTCATGCTCTAGGCTGGGAGCGCAAGCTTATTGCTTTTTCAAACACGGTCTACACCTCTCAGGTGCCGAGTTACAGGACGGTGAAAACAGTGAGTTTGTGTTAGACGCGAATCGTGCTCTGATTCATGCTCTAGGCTGGGAGCTAAAGCTTATTGCTTTTTCAAACACGGTCTACTCCTCTCAGGTGCCGAGTTACAGGACGGTGAAAACAGTGAGTTTGTGTTAGACGCGAATCGTGCTCTGATTCATGCTCTAGGCTGGGAGCGCAAGCTTTTTGCTTTTTCAAACACGGTCTACATCTCTCTGGTGCCGAGTTACAGAACGGTGAAAACAGTGAGTTTGTGTTAGACGTGAATCGTGCTTCGATTCATGCTCTAGGCTGGGAGCGCAAGCTTTTTGCTTTTTCAAACACGGTCTACACCTCTCAGGTGCCGAGGTACAGGACGGTGAAAACAGTGAGTTTGTGTTAGACGCGAATCGTGCTCTGATTCATGCTCTAGGCTGCGAGCGCAAGCTTATTGCTTTTTCAAACACGGTCTACACCTCTCAGGTGCCGAGTTACAGGACGGTGAAAACAGTGAGTTTGTGTTAGACGCGAATCGTGCTCTGATTCATGCTCTAGGCTGGGAGCTAAAGCTTATTGCTTTTTCAAACACGGTCTACGCCTCTCAGGTGCCGAGTTACAGGACGGTGAAAACAGTGAGTTTGTGTTAGAAGCGAATCGTGCTCTGATTCATGCTCTAGGCTGGGAGCGCAAGCTTTTTGCTTTTTCAAACACGGTCTACATCTCTCTGGTGCCGAGTTACAGGACGGTGAAAACAGTGAGTTTGTGTTAGACGCGAATGGTGCTGGGATTTATGCTCTAGGCTGGGAGCGCAAGCGTAATGCTTTTTCAAACACGGTCTACACCTCTCAGGTGCCGAGGTACAGGACGGTGAAAACAGTGAGTTTGTGTTAGACGCGAATCGTGCTCTGAATTATGCTCTAGGCTGGAAGCTCAAGCTTATTACTTTTTCAAACACGGTCTACACCTCTCAGGTAACGAATTACAGGACGGTGAAAACACTGAGTTTGTGTTAGACGCGAATCGTGCTCTAATTCATGCTCTAGGCGGGGAGCGCAAGCTTATTGCTTTTTCAAACACGGTCTACACCTCTCAGGTGCCGAGTTACAGGACGGTGAAAACAGTGAGTTTGTGTTAGACGCGAATCGTGCTCTGATTCATGCTCTAGGCTGGGAGCGCAAGCTTATTGCTTTTTCAAACACGGTCTACACCTCTCAGGTGCCGAGTTACAGGACGGTGAAAACAGTGAGTTTGTGTTAGACGCGAATCGTGCTCTGATTCATGCTCTAGGCGGGGAGCTCAAGCTTATTGCTTTTTCAAACACGGTCTACACCTCTCAGGTGCCGAGTTACAGGACGGTGAAAACAGCGAGTTTGTGTTAGACGCGAATCGTGCTCTGGTTCCTGCTCTAGGCTGGGAGCGGAAGCTTATTGCTTTTTCAAACACGGTCTACACCTCTCAGGTGCCGAGTTACAGGACGGTGAAAACAGTGAGTTTGTGTTAGACGCGAACCGTGCTCTGATTCATGCTCTAGGCTGGGAGCTAAAGCTTATTGCTTTTTCAAACACGGTCTACACCTCTCAGGTGCCGAGTTACAGGACGGTGAAAACAGTGAGTTTGTGTTAGACGCGAATCGTGCTCTGATTCATGCTCTAGGCTGGGAGCGCAAGCTTTTTGCTTTTTCAAACACGGTCTACATCTCTCTGGTGCCGAGTTACAGAACGGTGAAAACAGTGAGTTTGTGTTAGACGCGAATCGTGCTCTGATTCATGCTCTAGGCTGGGAGCGCAAGCGTAATGCTTTTTCAAACACGGTCTACACCTCTCAGGTGCCGAGGTACAGGACGGTGAAAACAGTGAGTTTGTGTTAGACGCGAATCGTGCTCTGATTCATGCTCTAGGCCGGGAGCTAAAGCTTATTGGTTTTTCAAACACGGTCTACACCTCTCAGGTGCCGAGTTACAGGACGGTGAAAACAGTGAGTTTGTGTTAGACGCGAATCGTGCTCTGATTCATGCTCTAGGCTGGGAGCTAAAGCTTATTGCTTTTTCAAACACGGTCTACGCCTCTCAGGTGCCGAGTTACAGGACGGTGAAAACAGTGAGTTTGTGTTAGACGCGAATCGTGCTCTGATTCATGCTCTAGGCTGGGAGCGCAAGCTTTTTGCTTTTTCAAACACGATCTACATCTCTCTGGTGCCGAGTTACAGAACGGTGAAAACAGTGAGTTTGTGTTAGACGCGAATCGTGCTCTGATTCATGCTCTAGGCTGGGAGCGCAAGCGTAATGCTTTTTCAAACACGGTCTACACCTCTCAGGTGCCGAGGTACAGGACGGTGAAAACAGTGAGTTTGTGTTAGACGCGAATCGTGCTCTGATTCATGCTCTAGGCTGGGAGCGCAAGCTTATTGCTTTTTCAAACACGGTCTACACCTCTCAGGTGCCGAGTTACAGGACGGTGAAAACAGTGAGTTTGTGTTAGACGCGAATCGTGCTCTGATTCATGCTCTAGGCTGGGAGCGCAAGCTTATTGCTTTTTCAAACACGGTCTACACCTCTCAGGTGCCGAGTTACAGGACGGTGAAAACAGTGAGTTTGTGTTAGACGCGAATCGTGCTCTAATTCATGCTGTAGGCTGGGAGCGCAAGCTTATTGCTTTTTCAAACACGGTCTACACCTCTCAGGTGCCGAGTTACAGGACGGTGAAAACAGTGAGTTTGTGTTAGACGCGAATCGTGCTCTGATTCATGCTCTAGGCTGGGAGCGCAAGCTTTTTGCTTTTTCAAACACGGTCTACATCTCTCTGGTGCCGAGTTACAGAACGGTGAAAACAGTGAGTTTGTGTTAAACGCGAATCGTGCTCTGATTCATGCTCTAGGCTGGGAGCGCAAGCTTTTTGCTTTTTCAAACACGGTCTACACCTCTCAGGTGCCGAGGTACAGGACGGTGAAAACAGTGAGTTTGAGTTAGACGCGAATCGTGCTCTGATTCATGCTCTAGGCTGCGAGCGCAAGCTTATTGCTTTTTCAAACACGGTCTACACCTCTCAGGTGCCGAGTTACAGGACGGTGAAAATAGTGAGTTTGTGTTAGACGCGAATCGTGCTCTGATTCATGCTCTAGGCTGGGAGTGCAAGCTTATTGCTTTTTCAAACACGGTCTACATCTCTCAGGTGCCGAGTTACAGGACGGTGAAAACAGTGAGTTTGTGTTAGACGCGAATCGTGCTCTGATTCATGCTCTAGGCTGGGAGCTAAAGCTTATTGCTTTTTCAAACACGGTCTACTCCTCTCAGGTGCCGAGTTACAGGACGGTGAAAACAGTGAGTTTGTGTTAGACGCGAATCGTGCTCTGATTCATGCTCTAGGCTGGGAGCGCAAGCTTTTTGCTTTTTCAAACACGGTCTACATCTGTCTGGTGCCGAGTTACAGAACGGTGAAAACAGTGAGTTTGTGTTAGACGCGAATCGTGCTCTGATTCATGCTCTAGGCTGGGAGCGCAAGCTTTTTGCTTTTTCAAACACGGTCTACACCTCTCAGGTGCCGAGGTACAGGACGGTGAAAACAGTGAGTTTGTGTTAGACGCGAATCGTGCTCTGATTCATGCTCTAGGCTGCGAGCACAAGCTTATTGCTTTTTCAAACACGGTCTACACCTCTCAGGTCCCGAGTTACAGGACGGTGAAAACAGTGAGTTTGTGTTAGATGCGAATCGTGCTCTGATTCATGCTCTAGGCTGGGAGCTAAAGCTTATTGCTTTTTCAAACACGGTCTACGCCTCTCAGGTGCCGAGTTACAGGACGGTGAAAACAGTGAGTTTGTGTTAGACGCGAATCGTGCTCTGATTCATGCTCTAGGCTGGGAGCGCAAGCTTTTTGCTTTTTCAAACACGGTCTACATCTCTCTGGTGCCGAGTTACAGAACGGTGAAAACAGTGAGTTTGTGTTAGACGCGAATCGTGCTCTGATTCATGCTCTAGGCTGGGAGCGCAAGCGTAATGCTTTTTCAAACACGGTCTACACCTCTCAGGTGCCGAGGTACAGGACGGTGAAAACAGTGAGTTTGTGTTAGACGCGAATCGTGCTCTGATTCATGCTCTAGGCTGGGAGCGCAAGCTTATTGCTTTTTCAAACACGGTCTACACCTCTCAGGTGCCGAGTTACAGGACGGTGAAAACAGTGAGTTTGTGTTAGACGCGAATCGTGCTCTGATTCATGCTCTAGGCTGGGAGCGCAAGCTTATTGCTTTTTCAAACACGGTCTACACCTCTCAGGTGCCGAGTTACAGGACGGTGAAAACAGTGAGTTTGTGTTAGACGCGAATCGTGCTCTGATTCATGCTCTAGGCTTGGAGCTAAAGCTTATTGCTTTTTCAAACACGGTCTACTCCTCTCAGTTGCCGAGTTACAGGACGGTGAAAACAGTGAGTTTGTGTTAGACGCGAATCGTGCTCTGATTCATGCTCTAGGCTGGGAGCGCAAGCTTTTTGCTTTTTCAAACACGGTCTACATCTCTCTGGTGCCGAGTTACAGAACGGTGAAAACAGTGAGTTTGTGTTAGACGCGAATCGTGCTCTGATTCATGCTCTAGGCTGGGAGCGCAAGCTTTTTGCTTTTTCAAACACGGTCTACACCTCTCAGGTGCCGAGGTACAGGACGGTGAAAACAGTGAGTTTGTGTTAGACGCGAATCGTGCTCTGATTCATGCTCTAGGCTGCGAGCGCAAGCTTATTGCTTTTTCAAACACGGTCTACACCTCTCAGGTGCCGAGTTACAGGACGGTGAAAACAGTGAGTTTGTGTTAGACGCGAATCGTGCTCTGATTCATGCTCTAGGCTGGGAGCGCAAGCTTATTGCTCTTTCAAACACGGTCTACTCCTCTCAGGTGCCGAGTTACAGGACGGTGAAAACAGTGAGTTTGTGTTAGACGCGAATCGTGCTCTGATTCATGTTCTAGGCTGGGAGCGCAAGCTTATTGCTTTTTCAAACACGGTCTACATCTCTCTGGTGCCGAGTTACAGAACGGTGAAAACAGTGAGTTTGTGTTAGACGCGAATCGTGCTCTGATTCATGCTCTAGGCTGGGAGCGCAAGCTTATTGCTTTTTCAAACACGGTCTACATCTCTCAGGTGCCGAGTTACAGGACGGTGAAAACAGTGAGTTTGTGTTAGACGCGAATCGTGCTTGGATTCATGCTCTAGGCTGGGAGCTAAAGCTTATTGCTTTTTCAAACACGGTCTACACCTCTCAGGTGCCGAATTACAGGACGGTGAAAACAGTGAGTTTGTGTTAGACGCGAATCGTGCTCTGATTCATGCTCTAGGCTGGGAGCGCAAGCTTATTGCTTTTTCAAACACGGTCTACACCTCTCAGGTGCCGAGTTACAGGACGGTGAAAACAGTGAGTTTGTGTTAGACGCGAATCGTGCTCTGATTCATGCTCTAGGCTGGGAGCTAAAGCTTATTGCTTTTTCAAACACGGTCTACTCCTCTCAGGTGCCGAGTTACAGGACGGTGAAAACAGTGAGTTTGTGTTAGACGCGAATCGTGCTCTGATTCATGCTCTAGGCTGGGAGCGCAAGCTTATTGCTTTTTCAAACACGGTCTACACCTCTCAGGTGCCGAGTTACAGGACGGTGAAAACAGTGAGTTTGTGTTAGACGCGAATCGTGCTTGGATTCATGCTCTAGGCTGGGAGCGCAAGCGTAAGGCTTTTTCAAACACGGTCTACACCTCTCAGGTGCCGAGGTACAGGACGGTGAAAACAGTGAGTTTGTGTTAGACGCGAACCGTGCTCTGATTCATGCTCTAGGCTGGGAGCTAAAGCTTATTGCTTTTTCAAACACGGTCTACACCTCTCAGGTGCCGAGTTACAGGACGGTGAAAACAGTGAGTTTGTGTTAGACGCGAATCGTGCTCTGATTCATGCTCTAGGCTGGGAGCGCAAGCTTTTTGCTTTTTCAAACACGGTCTACATCTCTCTGGTGCCGAGTTACAGAACGGTGAAAACAGTGAGATTGTGTTAGACGCGAGTCGTGCTCTGATTCATGCTCTAGGCTGGGAGCGCAAGCTTTTTGCTTTTTCAAACACGGTCTACACCTCTCAGGTGCCGAGGTACAGGACGGTGAAAACAATGAGTTTGTGTTAGACGCGAATCGTGCTCTGATTCATGCTCTAGGCTGCGAGCGCAAGCTTATTGCTTTTTCAAACACGGTCTACACCTCTCAGGTGCCGAGTTACAGGACGGTGAAAACAGTGAGTTTGTGTTAGACGCGAATCGTGCTCTGATTCATGCTCTAGGCTGGGAGCTAAAGCTTATTGCTTTTTCAAACACGGTCTACTCCTCTCAGGTGCCGAGTTACAGGACGGTGAAAACAGTGAGTTTGTGTTAGACGCGAATCGTGCTCTGATTCATGCTCTAGGCTGGGAGCGCAAGCTTTTTGCTTTTTCAAACACGGTCTACATCTCTCTGGTGCCGAGTTACAGAACGGTGAAAACAGTGAGTTTGTGTTAGACGCGAATCGTGCTCTGATTCATGCTCTAGGCTGGGAGCGCAAGCTTTTTGCTTTTTCAAACACGGTCTACACCTCTCAGGTGCCGAGGTACAGGACGGTGAAAACAGTGAGTTTGTGTTAGACGCGAATCGTGCTCTGATTCATGCTCTAGGCTGCGAGCACAAGCTTATTGCTTTTTCAAACACGGTCTACACCTCTCAGGTCCCGAGTTACAGGACGGTGAAAACAGTGAGTTTGTGTTAGACGCGAATCGTGCTCTGATTCATGTTCTAGGCTGGGAGCGCAAGCTTATTGCTTTTTCAAACACGGTCTACATCTCTCTGGTGCCGAGTTACAGAACGGTGAAAACAGTGAGTTTGTGTTAGACGCGAATCGTGCTCTGATTCATGCTCTAGGCTGGGAGCGCAAGCTTATTGCTTTTTCAAACACGGTCTACATCTCTCAGGTGCCGAGTTACAGGACGGTGAAAACAGTGAGTTTGTGTTAGACGCGAATCGTGCTTGGATTCATGCTCTAGGCTGGGAGCTAAAGCTTATTGCTTTTTCAAACACGGTCTACACCTCTCAGGTGCCGAATTACAGGACGGTGAAAACAGTGAGTTTGTGTTAGACGCGAATCGTGCTCTGATTCATGCTCTAGGCTGGGAGCGCAAGCTTATTGCTTTTTCAAACACGGTCTACACCTCTCAGGTGCCGAGTTACAGGACGGTGAAAACAGTGAGTTTGTGTTAGACGCGAATCGTGCTCTGATTCATGCTCTAGGCTGGGAGCTAAAGCTTATTGCTTTTTCAAACACGGTCTACTCCTCTCAGGTGCCGAGTTACAGGACGGTGAAAACAGTGAGTTTGTGTTAGACGCGAATCGTGCTCTGATTCATGCTCTAGGCTGGGAGCGCAAGCTTATTGCTTTTTCAAACACGGTCTACACCTCTCAGGTGCCGAGTTACAGGACGGTGAAAACAGTGAGTTTGTGTTAGACGCGAATCGTGCTTGGATTCATGCTCTAGGCTGGGAGCGCAAGCGTAATGCTTTTTCAAACACGGTCTACACCTCTCAGGTGCCGAGGTACAGGACGGTGAAAACAGTGAGTTTGTGTTAGACGCGAACCGTGCTCTGATTCATGCTCTAGGCTGGGAGCTAAAGCTTATTGCTTTTTCAAACACGGTCTACACCTCTCAGGTGCCGAGTTACAGGACGGTGAAAACAGTGAGTTTGTGTTAGACGCGAATCGTGCTCTGATTCATGCTCTAGGCTGGGAGCGCAAGCTTTTTGCTTTTTCAAACACGGTCTACATCTCTCTGGTGCCGAGTTACAGAACGGTGAAAACAGTGAGTTTGTGTTAGACGCGAGTCGTGCTCTGATTCATGCTCTAGGCTGGGAGCGCAAGCTTTTTGCTTTTTCAAACACGGTCTACACCTCTCAGGTGCCGAGGTACAGGACGGTGAAAACAATGAGTTTGTGTTAGACGCGAATCGTGCTCTGATTCATGCTCTAGGCTGCGAGCGCAAGCTTATTGCTTTTTCAAACACGGTCTACACCTCTCAGGTGCCGAGTTACAGGACGGTGAAAACAGTGAGTTTGTGTTAGACGCGAATCGTGCTCTGATTCATGCTCTAGGCTGGGAGCTAAAGCTTATTGCTTTTTCAAACACGGTCTACTCCTCTCAGGTGCCGAGTTACAGGACGGTGAAAACAGTGAGTTTGTGTTAGACGCGAATCGTGCTCTGATTCATGCTCTAGGCTGGGAGCGCAAGCTTTTTGCTTTTTCAAACACGGTCTACATCTCTCTGGTGCCGAGTTACAGAACGGTGAAAACAGTGAGTTTGTGTTAGACGCGAATCGTGCTCTGATTCATGCTCTAGGCTGGGAGCGCAAGCTTTTTGCTTTTTCAAACACGGTCTACACCTCTCAGGTGCCGAGGTACAGGACGGTGAAAACAGTGAGTTTGTGTTAGACGCGAATCGTGCTCTGATTCATGCTCTAGGCTGCGAGCACAAGCTTATTGCTTTTTCAAACACGGTCTACACCTCTCAGGTCCCGAGTTACAGGACGGTGAAAACAGTGAGTTTGTGTTAGACGCGAATCGTGCTCTGATTCATGCTCTAGGCTGGGAGCTAAAGCTTATTGCTTTTTCAAACACGGTCTACGCCTCTCAGGTGCCGAGTTACAGGACGGTGAAAACAGTGAGTTTGTGTTAGACGCGAATCGTGCTCTGATTCATGCTCTAGGCTGGGAGCGCAAGCTTTTTGCTTTTTCAAACACGGTCTACATCTCTCTGGTGCCGAGTTACAGAACGGTGAAAACAGTGAGTTTGTGTTAGACGCGAATCGTGCTCTGATTCATGCTCTAGGCTGGGAGCGCAAGCGTAATGCTTTTTCAAACACGGTCTACACCTCTCAGGTGCCGAGGTACAGGACGGTGAAAACAGTGAGTTTGTGTTAGACGCGAATCGTGCTCTGATTCATGCTCTAGGCTGGGAGCGCAAGCTTATTGCTTTTTCAAACACGGTCTACACCTCTCAGGTGCCGAGTTACAGGACGGTGAAAACAGTGAGTTTGTGTTAGACGCGAATCGTGCTCTGATTCATGCTCTAGGCTGGGAGCGCAAGCTTATTGCTTTTTCAAACACGGTCTACACCTCTCAGGTGCCGAGTTACAGGACGGTGAAAACAGTGAGTTTGTGTTAGACGCGAATCGTGCTCTGATTCATGCTCTAGGCTTGGAGCTAAAGCTTATTGCTTTTTCAAACACGGTCTACTCCTCTCAGTTGCCGAGTTACAGGACGGTGAAAACAGTGAGTTTGTGTTAGACGCGAATCGTGCTCTGATTCATGCTCTAGGCTGGGAGCGCAAGCTTTTTGCTTTTTCAAACACGGTCTACACCTCTCAGGTGCCGAGGTACAGGACGGTGAAAACAGTGAGTTTGTGTTAGACGCGAATCGTGCTCTGATTCATGCTCTAGGCTGCGAGCACAAGCTTATTGCTTTTTCAAACACGGTCTACACCTCTCAGGTCCCGAGTTACAGGACGGTGAAAACAGTAAGTTTGTGTTAGACGCGAATCGTGCTCTGATTCATGCTCTAGGCTGGGAGCTAAAGCTTATTGCTTTTTCAAACACGGTCTACGCCTCTCAGGTGCCGAGTTACAGGACGGTGAAAACAGTGAGTTTGTGTTAGACGCGAATCGTGCTCTGATTCATGCTCTAGGCTGGGAGCGCAAGCTTTTTGCTTTTTCAAACACGGTCTACATCTCTCTGGTGCCGAGTTACAGAACGGTGAAAACAGTGAGTTTGTGTTAGACGCGAATCGTGCTCTGATTCATGCTCTAGGCTGGGAGCGCAAGCGTAATGCTTTTTCAAACACGGTCTACACCTCTCAGGTGCCGAGGTACAGGACGGTGAAAACAGTGAGTTTGTGTTAGACGCGAATCGTGCTCTGATTCATGCTCTAGGCTGGGAGCGCAAGCTTATTGCTTTTTCAAACACGGTCTACACCTCTCAGGTGCCGAGTTACAGGACGGTGAAAACAGCGAGTTTGTGTTAGACGCGAATCGTGCTCTGATTCATGCTCTAGGCTGGGAGCGCAAGCTTATTGCTTTTTCAAACACGGTCTACACCTCTCAGGTGCCGAGTTACAGGACGGTGAAAACAGTGAGTTTGTGTTAGACGCGAATCGTGCTCTGATTCATGCTCTAGGCTTGGAGCTAAAGCTTATTGCTTTTTCAAACACGGTCTACTCCTCTCAGTTGCCGAGTTACAGGACGGTGAAAACAGTGAGTTTGTGTTAGACGCGAATCGTGCTCTGATTCATGCTCTAGGCTGGGAGCGCAAGCTTTTTGCTTTTTCAAACACGGTCTACATCTCTCTGGTGCCGAGTTACAGAACGGTGAAAACAGTGAGTTTGTGTTAGACGCGAATCGTGCTCTGATTCATGCTCTAGGCTGGGAGCGCAAGCTTTTTGCTTTTTCAAACACGGTCTACACCTCTCAGGTGCCGAGGTACAGGACGGTGAAAACAGTGAGTTTGTGTTAGACGCGAATCGTGCTCTGATTCATGCTCTAGGCTGCGAGCGCAAGCTTATTGCTTTTTCAAACACGGTCTACACCTCTCAGGTGCCGAGTTACAGGACGGTGAAAACAGTGAGTTTGTGTTAGACGCGAATCGTGCTCTGATTCATGTTCTAGGCTGGGAGCGCAAGCTTATTGCTTTTTCAAACACGGTCTACATCTCTCTGGTGCCGAGTTACAGAACGGTGAAAACAGTGAGTTTGTGTTAGACGCGAATCGTGCTCTGATTCATGCTCTAGACTGGGAGCGCAAGCTTATTGCTTTTTCAAACACGGTCTACATCTCTCAGGTGCCGAGTTACAGGACGGTGAAAACAGTGAGTTTGTGTTAGACGCGAATCGTGCTTGGATTCATGCTCTAGGCTGGGAGCGCAAGCTTTTTGCTTTTTCAAACACGGTCTACACCTCTCAGGTGCCGAGGTACAGGACGGTAAAAACAGTGAGTTTGTGTTAGACGCGAATCGTGCTCTGATTCATGCTCTAGGCTGCGAGCACAAGCTTATTGCTTTTTCAAACACGGTCTACACCTCTCAGGTCCCGAGTTACAGGACGGTGAAAACAGTGAGTTTGTGTTAGACGCGAATCGTGCTCTGATTCATGCTCTAGGCTGGGAGCTAAAGCTTATTGCTTTTTCAAACACGGTCTACGCCTCTCAGGTGCCGAGTTACAGGACGGTGAAAACAGTGAGTTTGTGTTAGACGCGAATCGTGCTCTGATTCATGCTCTAGGCTGGGAGCGCAAGCTTTTTGCTTTTTCAAACACGGTCTACATCTCTCTGGTGCCGAGTTACAGAACGGTGAAAACAGTGAGTTTGTGTTAGACGCGAATCGTGCTCTGATTCATGCTCTAGGCTGGGAGCGCAAGCGTAATGCTTTTTCAAACACGGTCTACACCTCTCAGGTGCCGAGGTACAGGACGGTGAAAACAGTGAGTTTGTGTTAGACGCGAATCGTGCTCTGATTCATGCTCTAGGCTGGGAGCGCAAGCTTATTGCTTTTTCAAACACGGTCTACACCTCTCAGGTGCCGAGTTACAGGACGGTGAAAACAGTGAGTTTGTGTTAGACGCGAATCGTGCTCTGATTCATGCTCTAGGCTGGGAGCGCAAGCTTATTGCTTTTTCAAACACGGTCTACACCTCTCAGGTGCCGAGTTACAGGACGGTGAAAACAGTGAGTTTGTGTTAGACGCGAATCGTGCTCTGATTCATGCTCTAGGCTTGGAGCTAAAGCTTATTGCTTTTTCAAACACGGTCTACTCCTCTCAGTTGCCGAGTTACAGGACGGTGAAAACAGTGAGTTTGTGTTAGACGCGAATCGTGCTCTGATTCATGCTCTAGGCTGGGAGCGCAAGCTTTTTGCTTTTTCAAACACGGTCTACATCTCTCTGGTGCCGAGTTACAGAACGGTGAAAACAGTGAGTTTGTGTTAGACGCGAATCGTGCTCTGATTCATGCTCTAGGCTGGGAGCGCAAGCTTTTTGCTTTTTCAAACACGGTCTACACCTCTCAGGTGCCGAGGTACAGGACGGTGAAAACAGTGAGTTTGTGTTAGACGCGAATCGTGCTCTGATTCATGCTCTAGGCTGCGAGCGCAAGCTTATTGCTTTTTCAAACACGGTCTACACCTCTCAGGTGCCGAGTTACAGGACGGTGAAAACAGTGAGTTTGTGTTAGACGCGAATCGTGCTCTGATTCATGTTCTAGGCTGGGAGCGCAAGCTTATTGCTTTTTCAAACACGGTCTACATCTCTCTGGTGCCGAGTTACAGAACGGTGAAAACAGTGAGTTTGTGTTAGACGCGAATCGTGCTCTGAATCATGCTCTAGGCTGGGAGCGCAAGCTTATTGCTTTTTCAAACACGGTCTACATCTCTCAGGTGCCGAGTTACAGGACGGTGAAAACAGTGAGTTTGTGTTAGACGCGAATCGTGCTTGGATTCATGCTCTAGGCTGGGAGCTAAAGCTTATTGCTTTTTCAAACACGGTCTACACCTCTCAGGTGCCGAATTACAGGACGGTGAAAACAGTGAGTTTGTGTTAGACGCGAATCGTGCTCTGATTCATGCTCTAGGCTGGGAGCGCAAGCTTATTGCTTTTTCAAACACGGTCTACACCTCTCAGGTGCCGAGTTACAGGACGGTGAAAACAGTGAGTTTGTGTTAGACGCGAATCGTGCTCTGATTCATGCTCTAGGCTGGGAGCTAAAGCTTATTGCTTTTTCAAACACGGTCTACTCCTCTCAGGTGCCGAGTTACAGGACGGTGAAAACAGTGAGTTTGTGTTAGACGCGAATCGTGCTCTGATTCATGCTCTAGGCTGGGAGCGCAAGCTTATTGCTTTTTCAAACACGGTCTACACCTCTCAGGTGCCGAGTTACAGGACGGTGAAAACAGTGAGTTTGTGTTAGACGCGAATCGTGCTTGGATTCATGCTCTAGGCTGGGAGCGCAAGCGTAATGCTTTTTCAAACACGGTCTACACCTCTCAGGTGCCGAGGTACAGGACGGTGAAAACAGTGAGTTTGTGTTAGACGCGAACCGTGCTCTGATTCATGCTCTAGGCTGGGAGCTAAAGCTTATTGCTTTTTCAAACACGGTCTACACCTCTCAGGTGCCGAGTTACAGGACGGTGAAAACAGTGAGTTTGTGTTAGACGCGAATCGTGCTCTGATTCATGCTCTAGGCTGGGAGCGCAAGCTTTTTGCTTTTTCAAACACGGTCTACATCTCTCTGGTGCCGAGTTACAGAACTTTGAAAACAGTGAGTTTGTGTTAGACGCGAATCGTGCTCTGATTCATGCTCTAGGCTGGGAGCGCAAGCTTTTTGCTTTTTCAAACACGGTCTACACCTCTCAGGTGCCGAGGTACAGGACGGTGAAAACAATGAGTTTGTGTTAGACGCGAATCGTGCTCTGATTCATGCTCTAGGCTGCGAGCGCAAGCTTATTGCTTTTTCAAACACGGTCTACACCTCTCAGGTGCCGAGTTACAGGACGGTGAAAACAGTGAGTTTGTGTTAGACGCGAATCGTGCTCTGATTCATGCTCTAGGCTGGGAGCTAAAGCTTATTGCTTTTTCAAACACGGTCTACATCTCTCTGGTGCCGAGTTACAGAACGGTGAAAACAGTGAGTTTGTGTTAGACGCGAATCGTGCTCTGATTCATGCTCTAGGCTGGGAGCGCAAGCGTAATGCTTTTTCAAACACGGTCTACACCTCTCAGGTGCCGAGGTACAGGACGGTGAAAACAGTGAGTTTGTGTTAGACGCGAATCGTGCTCTGATTCATGCTCTAGGCTGGGAGCGCAAGCTTATTGCTTTTTCAAACACGGTCTACACCTCTCAGGTGCCGAGTTACAGGACGGTGAAAACAGTGAGTTTGTGTTAGACGCGAATCGTGCTCTGATTCATGCTCTAGGCTGGGAGTGCAAGCTTATTGCTTTTTCAAACACGGTCTACATCTCTCAGGTGCCGAGTTACAGGACGGTGAAAACAGTGAGTTTGTGTTAGACGCGAATCGTGCTCTGATTCATGCTCTAGGTTGGGAGCTAAAGCTTATTGGTTTTTCAAACACGGTCTACACCTCTCAGGTGCCGAGTTACAGGACGGTGAAAACAGTGAGTTTGTGTTAGACGCGAATCGTGCTCTGATTCATGCTCTAGGCTGGGAGCTAAAGCTTATTGCTTTTATAAAACACGGTCTACGCCTCTCAGGTGCCGAGTTACAGGACGGTGAAAACAGTGAGTTTGTGTTAGACGCGAATCGTGCTCTGATTCATGCTCTAGGCTGGGAGCGCAAGCTTTTTGCTTTTTCAAACACGATCTACATCTCTCTGGTGCCGAGTTACAGAACGGTGAAAACAGTGAGTTTGTGTTAGACGCGAATCGTGCTCTGATTCATGCTCTAGGCTGGGAGCGCAAGCGTAATGCTTTTTCAAACACGGTCTACACCTCTCAGGTGCCGAGGTACAGGACGGTGAAAACAGTGAGTTTGTGTTAGACGCGAATCGTGCTCTGATTCATGCTCTAGGCTGGGAGCGCAAGCTTATTGCTTTTTCAAACACGGTCTACACCTCTCAGGTGCCGAGTTACAGGACGGTGAAAACAGTGAGTTTGTTTTAGACGCGAATCGTGCTCTGATTCATGCTCTAGGCTGGGAGCGCAAGCTTTTTGCTTTTTCAAACACGGTCTACATCTCTCTGGTGCCGAGTTACAGAACGGTGAAAACAGTGAGTTTGTGTTAGACGCGAATCGTGCTCTGATTCATGCTCTAGGCTGGGAGCGCAAGCTTTTTGCTTTTTCAAACACGGTCTACACCTCTCAGGTGCCGAGGTACAGGACGGTGAAAACAGTGAGTTTGTGTTAGACGCGAATCGTGCTCTGATTCATGCTCTAGGCTGCGAGCGCAAGCTTATTGCTTTTTCAAACACGGTCTACACCTCTCAGGTGCCGAGTTACAGGACGGTGAAAACAGTGAGTTTGTGTTAGACGCGAATCGTGCTCTGATTCATGCTCTAGGCTGGGAGCGCAAGCTTTTTGCTTTTTCAAACACGGTCTACATCTCTCTGGTGCCGAGTTACAGAAAGGTGAAAACAGTGAGTTTGTGTTAGACGCGAATCGTGCTCTGATTCATGCTCTAGGCTGGGAGCGCAAGCTTTTTGCTTTTTCAAACACGGTCTACACCTCTCAGGTGCCGAGGTACAGGACGGTGAAAACAGTGAGTTTGTGTTAGACGCGAATCGTGCTCTGATTCATGCTCAAGGCTGCGAGCGCAAGCTTATTGCTTTTTCAAACACGGTCTACACCTCTCAGGTGCCGAGTTACAGGACGGTGAAAACAGTGAGTTTGTGTTAGACGCGAATCGTGCTCTGATTCATGCTCTAGGCTGGGAGCTAAAGCTTATTGCTTTTTCAAACACGGTCTACGCCTCTCAGGTGCCGAGTTACAGGACGGTGAAAACAGTGAGTTTGTGTTAGACGCGAATCGTGCTCTGATTCATGCTCTAGGCTGGGAGCGCAAGCTTTTTGCTTTTTCAAACACGGTCTACATCTCTCTGGTGCCGTTACAGAACGGTGAAAACAGTGAGTTTGTGTTAGACGCGAATCGTGCTCTGATTCATGCTCTAGGCTGGGAGCGCAAGCGTAATGCTTTTTCAAACACGGTCTACACCTCTCAGGTGCCGAGGTACAGGACGGTGAAAACAGTGAGTTTGTGTTAGACGCGAATCGTGCTCTGATTCATGCTCTAGGCGGGGAGCGCAAGCTTATTGCTTTTTCAAACACGGTCTACGCCTCTCAGGTGCCGAGTTACAGGACGGTGAAAACAGTGAGTTTGTGTTAGACGCGAATCGTGCTCTGATTCATGCTCTAGGCTGGGAGCGCAAGCTTTTTGCTTTTTCAAACACGGTCTACATCTCTCTGGTGCCGAGTTACAGAACGGTGAAAACAGTGAGTTTGTGTTAGACGCGAATCGTGCTCTGATTCATGCTCTAGGCTGGGAGCGCAAGCTTTTTGCTTTTTCAAACACGGTCTACACCTCTCAGGTGCCGAGGTACAGGACGGTGAAAACAGTGAGTTTGTGTTAGACGCGAATCGTGCTCTGATTCATGCTCTAAGCTGCGAGCGCAAGCTTATTGCTTTTTCAAACACGGTCTACACCTCTCAGGTGCCGAGTTACAGGACGGTGAAAACAGTGAGTTTGTGTTAGACGCGAATCGTGCTCTGATTCATGCTCTAGGCTGGGAGCGCAAGCTTTTTGCTTTTTCAAACACGGTCTACATCTCTCTGGTGCCGAGTTACAGAAAGGTGAAAACAGTGAGTTTGTGTTAGACGCGAATCGTGCTCTGATTCATGCTCTAGGCTGCGAGCGCAAGCTTATTGCTTTTTCAAACACGGTCTACACCTCTCAGGTGCCGAGTTACAGGACGGTGAAAACAGTGAGTTTGTGTTAGACGCGAATCGTGCTCTGATTCATGCTCTAGGCTGGGAGCGCAAGCTTTTTGCTTTTTCAAACACGGTCTACACCTCTCAGGTGCCGAGGTACAGGACGGTGAAAACAATGAGTTTGTGTTAGACGCGAATCGTGCTCTGATTCATGCTCTAGGCTGCGAGCGCAAGCTTATTGCTTTTTCAAACACGGTCTACACCTCTCAGGTGCCGAGTTACAGGACGGTGAAAACAGTGAGTTTGTGTTAGACGCGAATCGTGCTCTGATTCATGCTCTAGGCTGGGAGCTAAAGCTTATTGCTTTTTCAAACACGGTCTACTCCTCTCAGGTGCCGAGTTACAGGACGGTGAAAACAGTGAGTTTGTGTTAGACGCGAATCGTGCTCTGATTCATGCTCTAGGCTGGGAGCGCAAGCTTTTTGCTTTTTCAAACACGGTCTACATCTCTCTGGTGCCGAGTTACAGAACGGTGAAAACAGTGAGTTTGTGTTAGACGCGAATCGTGCTCTGATTCATGCTCTAGGCTGGGAGCGCAAGCTTTTTGCTTTTTCAAACACGGTCTACACCTCTCAGGTGCCGAGGTACAGGACGGTGAAAACAGTGAGTTTGTGTTAGACGCGAATCGTGCTCTGATTCATGCTCTAGGCTGCGAGCACAAGCTTATTGCTTTTTCAAACACGGTCTACACCTCTCAGGTCCCGAGTTACAGGACGGTGAAAACAGTGAGTTTGTGTTAGACGCGAATCGTGCTCTGATTCATGTTCTAGGCTGGGAGCGCAAGCTTATTGCTTTTTCAAACACGGTCTACATCTCTCTGGTGCCGAGTTACAGAACGGTGAAAACAGTGAGTTTGTGTTAGACGCGAATCGTGCTCTGATTCATGCTCTAGGCTGGGAGCGCAAGCTTATTGCTTTTTCAAACACGGTCTACATCTCTCAGGTGCCGAGTTACAGGACGGTGAAAACAGTGAGTTTGTGTTAGACGCGAATCGTGCTTGGATTCATGCTCTAGGCTGGGAGCTAAAGCTTATTGCTTTTTCAAACACGGTCTACACCTCTCAGGTGCCGAATTACAGGACGGTGAAAACAGTGAGTTTGTGTTAGACGCGAATCGTGCTCTGATTCATGCTCTAGGCTGGGAGCGCAAGCTTATTGCTTTTTCAAACACGGTCTACACCTCTCAGGTGCCGAGTTACAGGACGGTGAAAACAGTGAGTTTGTGTTAGACGCGAATCGTGCTCTGATTCATGCTCTAGGCTGGGAGCGCAAGCTTTTTGCTTTTTCAAACACGGTCTACACCTCTCAGGTGCCGAGGTACAGGACGGTGAAAACAATGAGTTTGTGTTAGACGCGAATCGTGCTCTGATTCATGCTCTAGGCTGCGAGCGCAAGCTTATTGCTTTTTCAAACACGGTCTACACCTCTCAGGTGCCGAGTTACAGGACGGTGAAAACAGTGAGTTTGTGTTAGACGCGAATCGTGCTCTGATTCATGCTCTAGGCTGGGAGCTAAAGCTTATTGCTTTTTCAAACACGGTCTACTCCTCTCAGGTGCCGAGTTACAGGACGGTGAAAACAGTGAGTTTGTGTTAGACGCGAATCGTGCTCTGATTCATGCTCAAGGCTGCGAGCGCAAGCTTATTGCTTTTTCAAACACGGTCTACACCTCTCAGGTGCCGAGTTACAGGACGGTGAAAACAGTGAGTTTGTGTTAGACGCGAATCGTGCTCTGATTCATGCTCTAGGCTGGGAGCTAAAGCTTATTGCTTTTTCAAACACGGTCTACGCCTCTCAGGTGCCGAGTTACAGGACGGTGAAAACAGTGAGTTTGTGTTAGACGCGAATCGTGCTCTGATTCATGCTCTAGGCTGGGAGCGCAAGCTTTTTGCTTTTTCAAACACGGTCTACATCTCTCTGGTGCCGTTACAGAACGGTGAAAACAGTGAGTTTGTGTTAGACGCGAATCGTGCTCTGATTCATGCTCTAGGCTGGGAGCGCAAGCGTAATGCTTTTTCAAACACGGTCTACACCTCTCAGGTGCCGAGGTACAGGACGGTGAAAACAGTGAGTTTGTGTTAGACGCGAATCGTGCTCTGATTCATGCTCTAGGCGGGGAGCGCAAGCTTATTGCTTTTTCAAACACGGTCTACGCCTCTCAGGTGCCGAGTTACAGGACGGTGAAAACAGTGAGTTTGTGTTAGACGCGAATCGTGCTCTGATTCATGCTCTAGGCTGGGAGCGCAAGCTTTTTGCTTTTTCAAACACGGTCTACATCTCTCTGGTGCCGAGTTACAGAACGGTGAAAACAGTGAGTTTGTGTTAGACGCGAATCGTGCTCTGATTCATGCTCTAGGCTGGGAGCGCAAGCTTTTTGCTTTTTCAAACACGGTCTACACCTCTCAGGTGCCGAGGTACAGGACGGTGAAAACAGTGAGTTTGTGTTAGACGCGAATCGTGCTCTGATTCATGCTCTAGGCTGCGAGCGCAAGCTTATTGCTTTTTCAAACACGGTCTACACCTCTCAGGTGCCGAGTTACAGGACGGTGAAAACAGTGAGTTTGTGTTAGACGCGAATCGTGCTCTGATTCATGCTCTAGGCTGGGAGCGCAAGCTTTTTGCTTTTTCAAACACGGTCTACATCTCTCTGGTGCCGAGTTACAGAAAGGTGAAAACAGTGAGTTTGTGTTAGACGCGAATCGTGCTCTGATTCATGCTCTAGGCTGCGAGCGCAAGCTTATTGCTTTTTCAAACACGGTCTACACCTCTCAGGTGCCGAGTTACAGGACGGTGAAAACAGTGAGTTTGTGTTAGACGCGAATCGTGCTCTGATTCATGCTCTAGGCTGGGAGCGCAAGCTTTTTGCTTTTTCAAACACGGTCTACACCTCTCAGGTGCCGAGGTACAGGACGGTGAAAACAATGAGTTTGTGTTAGACGCGAATCGTGCTCTGATTCATGCTCTAGGCTGCGAGCGCAAGCTTATTGCTTTTTCAAACACGGTCTACACCTCTCAGGTGCCGAGTTACAGGACGGTGAAAACAGTGAGTTTGTGTTAGACGCGAATCGTGCTCTGATTCATGCTCTAGGCTGGGAGCTAAAGCTTATTGCTTTTTCAAACACGGTCTACTCCTCTCAGGTGCCGAGTTACAGGACGGTGAAAACAGTGAGTTTGTGTTAGACGCGAATCGTGCTCTGATTCATGCTCTAGGCTGGGAGCGCAAGCTTTTTGCTTTTTCAAACACGGTCTACATCTCTCTGGTGCCGAGTTACAGAACGGTGAAAACAGTGAGTTTGTGTTAGACGCGAATCGTGCTCTGATTCATGCTCTAGGCTGGGAGCGCAAGCTTTTTGCTTTTTCAAACACGGTCTACACCTCTCAGGTGCCGAGGTACAGGACGGTGAAAACAGTGAGTTTGTGTTAGACGCGAATCGTGCTCTGATTCATGCTCTAGGCTGCGAGCACAAGCTTATTGCTTTTTCAAACACGGTCTACACCTCTCAGGTCCCGAGTTACAGGACGGTGAAAACAGTGAGTTTGTGTTAGACGCGAATCGTGCTCTGATTCATGTTCTAGGCTGGGAGCGCAAGCTTATTGCTTTTTCAAACACGGTCTACATCTCTCTGGTGCCGAGTTACAGAACGGTGAAAACAGTGAGTTTGTGTTAGACGCGAATCGTGCTCTGATTCATGCTCTAGGCTGGGAGCGCAAGCTTATTGCTTTTTCAAACACGGTCTACATCTCTCAGGTGCCGAGTTACAGGACGGTGAAAACAGTGAGTTTGTGTTAGACGCGAATCGTGCTTGGATTCATGCTCTAGGCTGGGAGCTAAAGCTTATTGCTTTTTCAAACACGGTCTACACCTCTCAGGTGCCGAATTACAGGACGGTGAAAACAGTGAGTTTGTGTTAGACGCGAATCGTGCTCTGATTCATGCTCTAGGCTGGGAGCGCAAGCTTATTGCTTTTTCAAACACGGTCTACACCTCTCAGGTGCCGAGTTACAGGACGGTGAAAACAGTGAGTTTGTGTTAGACGCGAATCGTGCTCTGATTCATGCTCTAGGCTGGGAGCTAAAGCTTATTGCTTTTTCAAACACGGTCTACTCCTCTCAGGTGCCGAGTTACAGGACGGTGAAAACAGTGAGTTTGTGTTAGACGCGAATCGTGCTCTGATTCATGCTCTAGGCTGGGAGCGCAAGCTTATTGCTTTTTCAAACACGGTCTACACCTCTCAGGTGCCGAGTTACAGGACGGTGAAAACAGTGAGTTTGTGTTAGACGCGAATCGTGCTTGGATTCATGCTCTAGGCTGGGAGCGCAAGCGTAATGCTTTTTCAAACACGGTCTACACCTCTCAGGTGCCGAGGTACAGGACGGTGAAAACAGTGAGTTTGTGTTAGACGCGAACCGTGCTCTGATTCATGCTCTAGGCTGGGAGCTAAAGCTTATTGCTTTTTCAAACACGGTCTACACCTCTCAGGTGCCGAGTTACAGGACGGTGAAAACAGTGAGTTTGTGTTAGACGCGAATCGTGCTCTGATTCATGCTCTAGGCTGGGAGCGCAAGCTTTTTGCTTTTTCAAACACGGTCTACATCTCTCTGGTGCCGAGTTACAGAACGGTGAAAACAGTGAGTTTGTGTTAGACGCGAGTCGTGCTCTGATTCATGCTCTAGGCTGGGAGCGCAAGCTTTTTGCTTTTTCAAACACGGTCTACACCTCTCAGGTGCCGAGGTACAGGACGGTGAAAACAATGAGTTTGTGTTAGACGCGAATCGTGCTCTGATTCATGCTCTAGGCTGCGAGCGCAAGCTTATTGCTTTTTCAAACACGGTCTACACCTCTCAGGTGCCGAGTTACAGGACGGTGAAAACAGTGAGTTTGTGTTAGACGCGAATCGTGCTCTGATTCATGCTCTAGGCTGGGAGCTAAAGCTTATTGCTTTTTCAAACACGGTCTACTCCTCTCAGGTGCCGAGTTACAGGACGGTGAAAACAGTGAGTTTGTGTTAGACGCGAATCGTGCTCTGATTCATGCTCAAGGCTGCGAGCGCAAGCTTATTGCTTTTTCAAACACGGTCTACACCTCTCAGGTGCCGAGTTACAGGACGGTGAAAACAGTGAGTTTGTGTTAGACGCGAATCGTGCTCTGATTCATGCTCTAGGCTGGGAGCTAAAGCTTATTGCTTTTTCAAACACGGTCTACGCCTCTCAGGTGCCGAGTTACAGGACGGTGAAAACAGTGAGTTTGTGTTAGACGCGAATCGTGCTCTGATTCATGCTCTAGGCTGGGAGCGCAAGCTTTTTGCTTTTTCAAACACGGTCTACATCTCTCTGGTGCCGTTACAGAACGGTGAAAACAGTGAGTTTGTGTTAGACGCGAATCGTGCTCTGATTCATGCTCTAGGCTGGGAGCGCAAGCGTAATGCTTTTTCAAACACGGTCTACACCTCTCAGGTGCCGAGGTACAGGACGGTGAAAACAGTGAGTTTGTGTTAGACGCGAATCGTGCTCTGATTCATGCTCTAGGCGGGGAGCGCAAGCTTATTGCTTTTTCAAACACGGTCTACGCCTCTCAGGTGCCGAGTTACAGGACGGTGAAAACAGTGAGTTTGTGTTAGACGCGAATCGTGCTCTGATTCATGCTCTAGGCTGGGAGCGCAAGCTTTTTGCTTTTTCAAACACGGTCTACATCTCTCTGGTGCCGAGTTACAGAACGGTGAAAACAGTGAGTTTGTGTTAGACGCGAATCGTGCTCTGATTCATGCTCTAGGCTGGGAGCGCAAGCTTTTTGCTTTTTCAAACACGGTCTACACCTCTCAGGTGCCGAGGTACAGGACGGTGAAAACAGTGAGTTTGTGTTAGACGCGAATCGTGCTCTGATTCATGCTCTAGGCTGCGAGCGCAAGCTTATTGCTTTTTCAAACACGGTCTACACCTCTCAGGTGCCGAGTTACAGGACGGTGAAAACAGTGAGTTTGTGTTAGACGCGAATCGTGCTCTGATTCATGCTCTAGGCTGGGAGCGCAAGCTTTTTGCTTTTTCAAACACGGTCTACATCTCTCTGGTGCCGAGTTACAGAAAGGTGAAAACAGTGAGTTTGTGTTAGACGCGAATCGTGCTCTGATTCATGCTCTAGGCTGCGAGCGCAAGCTTATTGCTTTTTCAAACACGGTCTACACCTCTCAGGTGCCGAGTTACAGGACGGTGAAAACAGTGAGTTTGTGTTAGACGCGAATCGTGCTCTGATTCATGCTCTAGGCTGGGAGCGCAAGCTTTTTGCTTTTTCAAACACGGTCTACACCTCTCAGGTGCCGAGGTACAGGACGGTGAAAACAATGAGTTTGTGTTAGACGCGAATCGTGCTCTGATTCATGCTCTAGGCTGCGAGCGCAAGCTTATTGCTTTTTCAAACACGGTCTACACCTCTCAGGTGCCGAGTTACAGGACGGTGAAAACAGTGAGTTTGTGTTAGACGCGAATCGTGCTCTGATTCATGCTCTAGGCTGGGAGCTAAAGCTTATTGCTTTTTCAAACACGGTCTACTCCTCTCAGGTGCCGAGTTACAGGACGGTGAAAACAGTGAGTTTGTGTTAGACGCGAATCGTGCTCTGATTCATGCTCTAGGCTGGGAGCGCAAGCTTTTTGCTTTTTCAAACACGGTCTACATCTCTCTGGTGCCGAGTTACAGAACGGTGAAAACAGTGAGTTTGTGTTAGACGCGAATCGTGCTCTGATTCATGCTCTAGGCTGGGAGCGCAAGCTTTTTGCTTTTTCAAACACGGTCTACACCTCTCAGGTGCCGAGGTACAGGACGGTGAAAACAGTGAGTTTGTGTTAGACGCGAATCGTGCTCTGATTCATGCTCTAGGCTGCGAGCACAAGCTTATTGCTTTTTCAAACACGGTCTACACCTCTCAGGTCCCGAGTTACAGGACGGTGAAAACAGTGAGTTTGTGTTAGACGCGAATCGTGCTCTGATTCATGTTCTAGGCTGGGAGCGCAAGCTTATTGCTTTTTCAAACACGGTCTACATCTCTCTGGTGCCGAGTTACAGAACGGTGAAAACAGTGAGTTTGTGTTAGACGCGAATCGTGCTCTGATTCATGCTCTAGGCTGGGAGCGCAAGCTTATTGCTTTTTCAAACACGGTCTACATCTCTCAGGTGCCGAGTTACAGGACGGTGAAAACAGTGAGTTTGTGTTAGACGCGAATCGTGCTTGGATTCATGCTCTAGGCTGGGAGCTAAAGCTTATTGCTTTTTCAAACACGGTCTACACCTCTCAGGTGCCGAATTACAGGACGGTGAAAACAGTGAGTTTGTGTTAGACGCGAATCGTGCTCTGATTCATGCTCTAGGCTGGGAGCGCAAGCTTATTGCTTTTTCAAACACGGTCTACACCTCTCAGGTGCCGAGTTACAGGACGGTGAAAACAGTGAGTTTGTGTTAGACGCGAATCGTGCTCTGATTCATGCTCTAGGCTGGGAGCTAAAGCTTATTGCTTTTTCAAACACGGTCTACTCCTCTCAGGTGCCGAGTTACAGGACGGTGAAAACAGTGAGTTTGTGTTAGACGCGAATCGTGCTCTGATTCATGCTCTAGGCTGGGAGCGCAAGCTTATTGCTTTTTCAAACACGGTCTACACCTCTCAGGTGCCGAGGTACAGGACGGTGAAAACAGTGAGTTTGTGTTAGACGCGAATCGTGCTCTGATTCATGCTCTAGGCTGCGAGCACAAGCTTATTGCTTTTTCAAACACGGTCTACACCTCTCAGGTGCCGAGTTACAGGACGGTGAAAACAGTGAGTTTGTGTTAGACGCGAATCGTGCTCTGATTCATGCTCTAGGCTGGGAGCTAAAGCTTATTGCTTTTTCAAACACGGTCTACACCTCTCAGGTGCCGAGTTACAGGACGGTGAAAACAGCGAGTTTGTGTTAGACGCGAATCGTGCTCTGATTCATGCTCTAGGCTGGGAGCGCAAGCTTATTGCTTTTTCAAACACGGTCTACACCTCTCAGGTGCCGAGTTACAGGACGGTGAAAACAGTGAGTTTGTGTTAGACGCGAATCGTGCTCTGATTCATGCTCTAGGCTGGGAGCGCAAGCTTATTGCTTTTTCAAACACGGTCTACACCTCTCAGGTGCCGAGTTACAGGACGGTGAAAACAGTGAGTTTGTGTTAGACGCGAATCGTGCTCTGATTCATGCTCTAGGCTTGGAGCTAAAGCTTATTGCTTTTTCAAACACGGTCTACTCCTCTCAGTTGCCGAGTTACAGGACGGTGAAAACAGTGAGTTTGTGTTAGACGCGAATCGTGCTCTGATTCATGCTCTAGGCTGGGAGCGCAAGCTTTTTGCTTTTTCAAACACGGTCTACATCTCTCTGGTGCCGAGTTACAGAACGGTGAAAACAGTGAGTTTGTGTTAGACGCGAATCGTGCTCTGATTCATGCTCTAGGCTGGGAGCGCAAGCTTTTTGCTTTTTCAAACACGGTCTACACCTCTCAGGTGCCGAGGTACAGGACGGTGAAAACAGTGAGTTTGTGTTAGACGCGAATCGTGCTCTGATTCATGCTCTAGGCTGCGAGCGCAAGCTTATTGCTTTTTCAAACACGGTCTACACCTCTCAGGTGCCGAGTTACAGGACGGTGAAAACAGTGAGTTTGTGTTAGACGCGAATCGTGCTCTGATTCATGTTCTAGGCTGGGAGCGCAAGCTTATTGCTTTTTCAAACACGGTCTACATCTCTCTGGTGCCGAGTTACAGAACGGTGAAAACAGTGAGTTTGTGTTAGACGCGAATCGTGCTCTGATTCATGCTCTAGACTGGGAGCGCAAGCTTATTGCTTTTTCAAACACGGTCTACATCTCTCAGGTGCCGAGTTACAGGACGGTAAAAACAGTGAGTTTGTGTTAGACGCGAATCGTGCTCTGATTCATGCTCTAGGCTGCGAGCACAAGCTTATTGCTTTTTCAAACACGGTCTACACCTCTCAGGTGCCGAGTTACAGGACGGTGAAAATAGTGAGTTTGTGTTAGACGCGAATCGTGCTTGGATTCATGCTCTAGGCTGGGAGCGCAAGCTTTTTGCTTTTTCAAACACGGTCTACACCTCTCAGGTGCCGAGGTACAGGACGGTAAAAACAGTGAGTTTGTGTTAGACGCGAATCGTGCTCTGATTCATGCTCTAGGCTGCGAGCACAAGCTTATTGCTTTTTCAAACACGGTCTACACCTCTCAGGTCCCGAGTTACAGGACGGTGAAAACAGTGAGTTTGTGTTAGACGCGAATCGTGCTCTGATTCATGCTCTAGGCTGGGAGCTAAAGCTTATTGCTTTTTCAAACACGGTCTACGCCTCTCAGGTGCCGAGTTACAGGACGGTGAAAACAGTGAGTTTGTGTTAGACGCGAATCGTGCTCTGATTCATGCTCTAGGCTGGGAGCGCAAGCTTTTTGCTTTTTCAAACACGGTCTACATCTCTCTGGTGCCGAGTTACAGAACGGTGAAAACAGTGAGTTTGTGTTAGACGCGAATCGTGCTCTGATTCATGCTCTAGGCTGGGAGCGCAAGCGTAATGCTTTTTCAAACACGGTCTACACCTCTCAGGTGCCGAGGTACAGGACGGTGAAAACAGTGAGTTTGTGTTAGACGCGAATCGTGCTCTGATTCATGCTCTAGGCTGGGAGCGCAAGCTTATTGCTTTTTCAAACACGGTCTACACCTCTCAGGTGCCGAGTTACAGGACGGTGAAAACAGTGAGTTTGTGTTAGACGCGAATCGTGCTCTGATTCATGCTCTAGGCTGGGAGCGCAAGCTTATTGCTTTTTCAAACACGGTCTACACCTCTCAGGTGCCGAGTTACAGGACGGTGAAAACAGTGAGTTTGTGTTAGACGCGAATCGTGCTCTGATTCATGCTCTAGGCTTGGAGCTAAAGCTTATTGCTTTTTCAAACACGGTCTACTCCTCTCAGTTGCCGAGTTACAGGACGGTGAAAACAGTGAGTTTGTGTTAGACGCGAATCGTGCTCTGATTCATGCTCTAGGCTGGGAGCGCAAGCTTTTTGCTTTTTCAAACACGGTCTACATCTCTCTGGTGCCGAGTTACAGAACGGTGAAAACAGTGAGTTTGTGTTAGACGCGAATCGTGCTCTGATTCATGCTCTAGGCTGGGAGCGCAAGCTTTTTGCTTTTTCAAACACGGTCTACACCTCTCAGGTGCCGAGGTACAGGACGGTGAAAACAGTGAGTTTGTGTTAGACGCGAATCGTGCTCTGATTCATGCTCTAGGCTGCGAGCGCAAGCTTATTGCTTTTTCAAACACGGTCTACACCTCTCAGGTGCCGAGTTACAGGACGGTGAAAACAGTGAGTTTGTGTTAGACGCGAATCGTGCTCTGATTCATGTTCTAGGCTGGGAGCGCAAGCTTATTGCTTTTTCAAACACGGTCTACATCTCTCTGGTGCCGAGTTACAGAACGGTGAAAACAGTGAGTTTGTGTTAGACGCGAATCGTGCTCTGAATCATGCTCTAGGCTGGGAGCGCAAGCTTATTGCTTTTTCAAACACGGTCTACATCTCTCAGGTGCCGAGTTACAGGACGGTGAAAACAGTGAGTTTGTGTTAGACGCGAATCGTGCTTGGATTCATGCTCTAGGCTGGGAGCTAAAGCTTATTGCTTTTTCAAACACGGTCTACACCTCTCAGGTGCCGAATTACAGGACGGTGAAAACAGTGAGTTTGTGTTAGACGCGAATCGTGCTCTGATTCATGCTCTAGGCTGGGAGCGCAAGCTTATTGCTTTTTCAAACACGGTCTACACCTCTCAGGTGCCGAGTTACAGGACGGTGAAAACAGTGAGTTTGTGTTAGACGCGAATCGTGCTCTGATTCATGCTCTAGGCTGGGAGCTAAAGCTTATTGCTTTTTCAAACACGGTCTACTCCTCTCAGGTGCCGAGTTACAGGACGGTGAAAACAGTGAGTTTGTGTTAGACGCGAATCGTGCTCTGATTCATGCTCTAGGCTGGGAGCGCAAGCTTATTGCTTTTTCAAACACGGTCTACACCTCTCAA